>NC_084651.1:22353201-22653201 GCF_019802595.1 Syngnathoides biaculeatus
TGACGTTAAATTATTTTATTTCTGTTGTGTTGGGATTTTTTCAAATATTTTTTCATGAAATTTTAGCTACATTTGTATGATAGACAAATAAAATACATTTCCTCTGGATTAGTACTTTAAACTTATCACTCAGACAACACTGTGTTTGGAATTTAACTTTAATGCCTCACACCAACAAAGCCTCAGTTACAAAGCTCAGCTTGGGCTTTTCTGTTGAGTTTTGTCATAGATGTCAGTACATACTGTCCATGTGTATGATTGAGCGGCTGTCTCTCTCTGTCAGCCCTGAAATTGTGGCCCGCCTATTCGCCACATGAGCTGCAATAGTCTTCATGTCCCAGCAATTCTGCTCAGGATAACCGATAGAGATAATGGATGGATAGTAATCAATCAAAGTAGTCACCAATGGATTTTCTGGATATTGAGTAGTCTGTGTCATTGCGACTTTTCTATCGGAAAAGCTGTCAATGATAAAAAGTAAGCTGTCATTTCCTGCCCGTTTGTGAACACCCACCAGGTTTCCCAACAGCCAACCCAAAGGATTAGCATTGACACACATGCTGTCATTGTAATCTTCATTTTAAGGTTTTGAGTATCTTATTCCTCAGTTGTCCTCATTTGCACATAAAGAACCAATGTAATGTAACATTTTTTCCACTTGTCTTTCCCTTCATCATTTCATTTGTTCTTTTCGCCACAGCTTTTAGAGTACGACAAAGAGCTGTCAGTGTTCAAGGATCGACTGCATGAATTGGAAATATCATTCCCACCCAGGTATGGATCTATATACACACGCACGCACGCACACACACAAAGGACATTCATATAGTATATACTTATATATTATATATTCATATATACACTTTTGCTTTTGCTCTTAAATTCAGTTTCGGAACTTTCATACTTGGAACTCCAAGAGAATATGTGATAAAGCTGTTTTTATCTAATTCTATTCATACTAAGTCAAACATTTCTCCCTCAAAAATCTTGATTCCTATAATAAAGTTAACCTGTCAGAAAACTCAAAGTGTGCTCGTAGAAGTGTTATTTGTATTTATTATTTTAACATGGCAGTTTTTTTTCCATTATTGTCAAGATATGGAAAAACATACAACCAATTTTTGGTCAAAGCTTGGAGCATGTCCCATGGAAGAAGCAATTATATTCCAGTGTAGATCTCTCTTGTGTAAAATTTCTTTTGGTCTGATGGTTACCAAACACCACTACAAAAGCAAGTGGCTGCCACGTGCCACTGGAATGAGCAAGTGGTGGCCTGCATGGCCCAGGGGCTTGCCCCAGTTGGCGGGGATCATTCACAGGAGCCTGCCAGGGCAGAAGTGACTTGGCTTTGGACTTTTAGAACACGTCTTTAATGTCATGGTAACGGGTGGGGACTTGAGCGGTCAAGATCCCTGGATGAGGTCTGCAGAATTTCCTTAGGGACATATCCCTTAACAGTTAGATGGTGGCTTGAAACAGGTCTGGGCGCAGTCGCCGCCCCAGACCTGCCCAGAGGACCATTCAATATGCGAATTACTGTGTGTAATTTCAACCAAGGGTTCCCTAAAATATAAATAAATATAGTAAATAAATAAATATAATTCATGGCGTCAAGAATGTGAAAACTAATAAATTCTGTGTTTGAATCAGGAAATGTCAGTGTGAGCGTTTGGGTGCGATGAGTAATGTTGACCAGAAGACTGTCATCTGCAGCATAGACGTTGCAATAACGTTTGACAGCAAAGGTTCTAAGGCACATATGTTTGACAAGGAGAGTGTTTAGTAAGTTTGCGTCACAATCAGCCAATGAATACTTTCGTTTGAATTGCTTGATCGGGAGACCATAGTGTAACTTGAAGAAGAGCATGGTTATGACCCTTCTCAGTAAGATTCAGACTCACCTTCCCGTGCCATTGTTAGGGTCACCAGCAGCTTTGACATGACAGTTGCTCATGGAATGACCAAACTGCCCGCAGTAGAAACACTGTCCTTCCCTCCACTGGTGTTGACGTTCCTCAGGGGAGAGACAGAACCTGCCCAGTTGCATGGATTAATCCATGGTGGTCATTGGATTGAGCCTGGCAATAGGTGTTTTGCCTTGGTTCAACTGGTCACAGAGGCTTATTCTCCCAACGCATGGTGACACATCCTTCTGCCAATCCCTGTCCAGCTCACGATCTATAAGTCTTTTGTCTATCTTGATGGCGAGAACATTGAGCATGTCCAAGTCGGTTGGAAGGTCTAATGGGACCAAATGATCTTTGATAGCCATTAAACAATCCATCAAGTAGTGCCCTGTTGTTCCACCGACTCTCAGCCCCTAGGATGCGAAATTCAATCACGTAATCGGACACCCTGCTAAATTAATCTTAATGCAACGTGTAGACATGCTGAGCCTTAGTGTGTGTATGCATATGTGTGTGTGTGTGTGTGTGTGTTGTGTGTGTGTGTGTGTGTGTACATTGGAACCACGGAATTCAAACGTCTCAGTAGTTGTACAAATTGGTTTTTGACCAAAAAATCTCTGTAAAAAAAAAAAAAAAAAAAAAGTACCTCGGTTTTTGGCTCAATTGTCAGTTTCCGAAAATCCATCAAGCAAAATCCATATTGATAGCTCACTCAAGCGGAGCGATGATGAGATTGTTTTTCAAGTATTCCAGCAGTGCTACCAGCAGCAAAAGAAAAGGAAAGTTGAAGAACCACAGTGGCTCTAAGTACAGAAATGCATGTTTGTTACTGCTCTTGCTACCTAGCATTGTATGGCTAAGTCAACTATTTGGACTATCCTAAAGAATAAGAATGGAAGAAATGGAGAAGCTACTGGAGAATTACGCAGTCAAATCATGGAGGGGTGTATTCAACACTTCCTCCTTCCCTCTCAAGTCTCTCTGATGCCATTACACTATGACCAAAAAGGTAAATGATACACATTTAAGTTGGCACGTTTTGTTGTGTAAATCCAGGATATCCATGTTTCATAATTTAATATTTGGAGGGTGGAGGTACATTGTAGTTGGAGGTTGGAAACAGATTAAATTCCATCCATCCATTTTCTTAGCTGCCTATCCTCACAAGGGTCATGGGAGTACTAGAGACTATCCCAGTTGTAAACTGGCAGGAGGCAGGGGACACCCTGAACTGGTTGCGAGCCAATCGGCAGGCACATAGAGACCAACAGCCGTACTCACAATCATACTTAGGGGCAATTTAGTGTGTCCAATTAATGCATGTTTTGGGGATGTGGGAGGAAACTGGAGTGCGCGGCGATAACTCACCTAGGCACGGGGAGAACATGCAAACTCCACACAGGGAGGGTCGGGATCGTACCCTGCTCCTCAGAACTGTGAGGCCAACGCTTTACAGCTGCTCCACTGTGCCAGCCCGGATTAAACTCATTGACATTATTTCCTATAGGAAAATATGTTACGGAAGTTGAACAACTCTGTCTTTGAAAACTCCACATGAACGAATTATGTTCAATTTCTGAGGTTCCACTGTATATAGATTATGGCCCCAAACTGCTCCGGTCTACGTGCATGTTTTTTTTGTTTGTAAATTATTTTTATTCAATTAATATTCTGCCTCAGCGGGATTTGGAGCACGCAATCTCCTCTCTTCTTTCCTCATCTCTTCTTTCCTCAAACAAATGCATACAAATTAGCCTTTTCAGAGGAGAGGGAGGGCAAACACGCTGTCGTCGTGGAAATATGTTTCGGGAGCAGCGCATTAATGGTCCTTGACCTTTGCTGTTGATTGTGAGTTAATCAGTGCAGATAATGAAACACTGTAATCAAACAATAATTACTTGATAAACTGCTCGGGCGGCAGGCAAAGGGCTACAGGGATTTTAGTGTGTGTGCGTGTTTGTGCGTGTGTGTGTGAGTGAGGGATAGGGAGAGATTGAAGTTGTGTGATTATCAAAGCGGCTGTGTTGTGTGAAGTGGTGTCGGATTTTACATTGTGTGTGTGTGTGTGTGTGTGTGTGTGTGTGTGTGTCCGTGTGTGTGAGCGAGAGAGAGAGAGACAGAGTAGAGGTGTGTGTCAAGGTTCTGCTGGTCCCTGTTTTTAAATGACTGTGTCTTAATCAAGGGCTCCATTTACATCACTTTGCATAAGTGACATGTGGATTTATCGTCCTTTTATACAGGATGACATTTGCACCTATCCCTATAATACTTAATCATCTTTCCACAGGGAGGAATGACTGTACTGTATGTGAATACAGATGATTTTCTCATACTTGAGGTGATGATGAATCAAATAGATGAAACCCAGGACCATCACATGAAATTTGACTTGATCTACACTGTGTGGGTGTGCGTGTGTCCGTGTGTGCGTGTGTGCGTGTGTGCGTGTGTGTGTGTGTGTGTGTTGTGTGTGTGTGTGTGTGTGTGCGTGTGTGACAAACCACATCATTGTCAACCCAGTAATGGGTCGCAGTGGCCTAGTTAAACTTAAACAGTCCCCTCCTCCCATTTCTATTGCACACACACACACTCATCATCACACATTCTGGAACCCTCCTCCTGTCAGGTCTGCCTTGTGCTTCTTGAGCAATCAAGCCTCAATGATTGTTCTCCATCACATAGTCTGCTCTAGACCAGCCCCTCACCATCTGTGAAGTAATTACTCTTTTTAGTGGACAACCTCAACGGAGGGACACACATGCACGCGCACACATACACGAGCACTTCACTTTTGTTCAAATCTATGAATCAATTCTATTCACAAACATTTCACTGCAAGTGAATTCTGTCTGTGTTGTGGTGCACTTAAGTCACTGGGTGAGGCAGAAATATTGCACAAACAATGCCTTCCACTTACTATTGTGGTTAAAAATTATCTCCATCTTTTACTAAATGAAACATCTATAGCATATATTTTTTGGATGGGCATTCCAATGCCTTATGGGTACTTTCTGCTAACCTTGGAAGGCATTATAAGGAATTTATGAGAATGCAGGTATGGTTTTTTGCTGGAGTAATGAGAGGATTTTGCCACAACAATACTATTAGCAGAATCAGACAACAATTTGAGGGGTGAAGGGGGGCGACAACTTCATATTTTGCTTTGAGAAGTTACAAGATGTAGCACATGCACCTACTACTGTATGTCATTAGTTTTCTTGATTGGGTTTGATGGATATAAACTTTGTTTAGATCCCTGTCTTTTTCCAGGGTATATCACCTTCTATATCCGCAGCAATCTTGTTGGATGTGCGTCCCACGTCCCGGACGGTCAAAAAATGATCAGGGATACATAAATCATGGTGAATATTCCCCGCTGACTCACATTAGTTACCTACTTCCATACCCTTTCCAAAAAAAAAAAAAATCATCAAAGCAAATGAATCACATGAAATAGTATACAGTGGTGCCTTGGTTCTTGAGCACAATCCGTTCCAGAAGGCTGGTTGAAAACAAAATTGTTCAAAAACCGAAGCACATTTTCCCATTACAATGAATGGAAAATTAAATAATGTGTTCCAGGCCTAAAAAATAGTTTTTTCAAGCGATTTTTTTTTTAGCTTTTCCTGATAATAAACTGCATAGTAGAAATGCATGTATAGATTAAATACTTTACATAATTAAATCATTTAAGAAATATATTTATTTTTTGCTTAAAATGTATGTGTTAGCCTAGTAGAGTATGCTAGGCTGGGAGTGCATTGCCCTATCTATAGTGACTCAGCCCCCATTTATTCACAAAAGTGCAGAATTGCTTTAAACAGTCAATAATGGGGTGGGGGCAGACAAATTGTTTTTCACTTGCACAGAAAGTATGTAATGTAAAAACAATTTTAACTTGCAACTAGAAGTAGGGTTAATGGAACAAAAGAAAAAAGCAGTGCAAAACAAGTTTCAGATGCCTCCGGTGGGGGTGACTCGCTCCTTTTTCACAAAGAACGAATCTAATGTCGTTTGTTTCTGCCGTCTTTTAAGCACTTTTCCGAAGTGGCTCATAACAAGATCTTTAATACTTTGCAGTGCTTTTCAGCATTCAGCTTTATTTGGGTGATAAAGTTGTACAAAATTACGGATGTCATTCCATTTAGCGCAGATAGCTTTAATATCAGCACTTCAGACATCCTTTCTGCCTTCAGCTTTATTAGAAGACATCTCCTCCCTTCCTCGTCAACACTATCCCCAGCTAAGAGCTGCTTGTTCACGAAAATAAGAAGCAACTTTTCAACTTCTTCCAAGATCTGTGGCCTCTGCTTGGTCAACACAGTTGCTCCTTTAGCAACATCACTTGCTTTGAGGGCATCCTTGTGTTTCAGAATGGTGCTGATCGTCAATTTTGCCATGCCATACTTCTTCGATAGCTCAGAAACACGCACACCCGATTCATGCTCGGCTATCAAATCCTTGAAGTCGGCAGTTTTACGCACCACTTTCCTTTTTTCAGCACCAGCAGTTCCACTTGCCTTCTTTGGAGCCATGATCAGGGGTTAATGTTGCTCAATTTGAAGAAAAAAAGTCACTACAGTACTGGGAAACGTCCGCGAGCAGAGGAGTGTGTGAGTCAACTGGTTGCGCCACGCCGCATGCGTTACATCTTTTCAGGGGTTTTTTCGGGGTGCGTTCGAAAGCACAATAACAAATTGGGGTGGGTCGCCTGGTTGGGGTGTTCGAATATCGACTTTCGTTCGAAAACCAAAGAAAAAAAATCTTGAAATATTCGTTCGAAAACCGATTTGTACGAGAACCAAGATGTTCAAAAACCGAGCTACCACTGTATTTCCGTAATTCCACTTAAAAAGTTATATTTTCAGAGATTTTAGATTCAGGGCCCACAATTTAAAAAATTTCAGTTAGTTTACTTTTACATAGTTTCGATTTCCAGCTCATAAAACTCACAAAATCCGGAATTCATACAATTAGAATACTGTGACGAAATGTTTTAAACTGAGTGTCACACTCTAATAATAAAAAGCCCCTGCACAGGTTTCCCCAGGTGTCTTTACAGTGTTCCAGTTTGCTTAAATTTTCAGTTCATTGTGAGGGAGACCGCAGAATTCACAACAGGCCAGAAGACCATCATTAATACTCTCCATAGGAGGGGTAAACAAAGGTTCATAGCTCGGGAGGCTGGCTGTTGACAGAGTGCTGTGTTTAAGAATATCAACAGAATGACAAAATGTGGCAGGAGAGCATGCACCGGCACATGGGATGACTGTGGGCTTCATCAAATTATCAAACAGAGAAGATTCAAGAATCAATCAGACAGCCACAAAGACTGGAATGACGGAGGAGTCACAGCTTAAAAAAAAAAAACACCACATGCAGACACATCAGGGAGATGGGCTAAAACTGTCTGGTTCCTTGGGTCAAGCCACTTCAGACACTGACCCAACATGGGAGTATCTCAACTGGGCCAAGGAAAAGAAGGACTGGACTGTTGGCTAGTGGTCCAGGGTCCTTTTTTCCAATGAAAGTCAAGTGTTCCTTTCATTCAGGAATTAAGGTCCAAGGGTATGGAGCAAGATAAGTGAAGAACAGAATCCATCCTGCTGAAATATACACAGTTATTGAAAGTGGAGTGCAATGCAAAACTCGCTTTCTTAAATCCAAGGTCACCACAACTTTCTACCAGAATGTTTTAGAGCATGTAATCATTGCTTCTGCTGAGGATCTGTATGAAGGTGCAGATTTAATTTTCCAGCAGGACCTTCCCTGCCCATACCGCCAGAAGCACATCACAGTGCTTGACTGGGCAGTTAACTCGCCGTATATAAACCCAACTGAGAATCTATTGGGGTATTATCTAGAAGAAAATGAGGGGCAGCAGACTCCAAACCAAAGAACGGACAGCAAGCATCAAGGATATCTTGGCTTCCATACAGTAACTTCCCGGCAACAGCAAAGGCCGATTGCCTTTATGGCACAGCACATCAAGACACTGATTCAAGCAAATGGAAGGAAATTAACGTATTTTTTTAAAGTACAATATTTTGATTTTAACTGTCCCGAATTATATTTCATTTTTTACTAAAAATGAGAAATAAATGATTTCTTCACAGTAGTATATTTTTTTTATTCCAGTTTTATGGCCAAATTATGATCACATAAATAAAGACTTGAAATTATTTCCATTGTTGGCTCTGAATCTATAGTCTATAAAAGTTTAACTTTTTGAATGGAATTTTGGGAATAAAAAAACTTCTCCTTGATATTCCATTTTTTATTGGAAAAGGTCTGTATGTGTGCAAGGCTCGAATTAACCCATTTTATAGCACAGTTTGCGGGTCAGAATATGCATTTTGTGCATTAAAAACCAAAACTGCAACTCGGGTGTACCGTAGAGACGGTTGCAAAGATGTGCAGGCTGTGGCATATTTTTTTGTTTTTGTTTTTTTCCAGGTCCCTGTACAATTAAGATGTTGATTACGATTGTTGTGACATAATTTAAAACATAGCTCAGTAATTCGCGGCCCACTTTGGGACCCAGGAGCTGTCTCAGACAGACCCACACCATTTCCAAAAATAAATGTTATGATTCCAGACATACAAGGAACTTCTATTTTACACGGTGCAACATATTTCAGCCTTTACAGTAGTGATGAACTGTACTGACCAATCACATGCAAGTTCTGCCACCCTTTGAAATCAAATCTGCATCGCAGGCGGTAATTACTGAACTCACACACTGCGCACAGGTCAGACACACACAAGGTGGAGAGAAAGAGAGCGAGAGCATGTAAGTTGTTCAAGACCTGAAAGAAGATCAGAAAATGTCTTAAAGGAAGAGAAACTTTGGAACAAATGACACTTAAAAGGGAACAAGTAGAGTCTCAGTAGAAATGTCCCACTGGGAGCACTTACTAAAAGGGCATGTTGGACATAATTACATAATTATGACTAATAAGTATGTGAAATGCCGTTATGAACCAAAGCAAAGGTTTGTACAAAATTAACCTCAAATTTGTTCTGGTAAGATCGGTTTAATTAAAATGTGTAAAATAGTTTGGACTTCACTGTGTCAAGATGCTTGACAGAAAAGGGAAAACTCAAATGATTTCTTTTCCCTTAAATTCATCATTTGATTTTAACATGTATAACTATCACTTTTTACTTCCTTGCTTTTATTGCAAATAAGTCCCTACTTTTATTTCATTCATGAGATCACATTGCAGACTTGTGCTCATATTTTTGATAACTGGTGCAGAATTTGTAAGGTGTTTACAAATATCTATTGTGCGCTAATCTCGTTATATCAGTGGCATTAAAAAAACAAAAGTTTATCTTGGGTTTATGGGTAAATATATTCTAAAAATGTTACTATCATCACAGGCCTAAACACATACACTAAGAGCAATGGATAGCACAAAAATATTGCACAAACCATATAAAAAATAGAGTAACAATTGTAATAGAAATCTGCAATATAGCGGAACGGTGACGCAACCACTGTGACTTAGTGGCGGATTCCTGTCTCTCTAGTCTGTGATGTTAGGTTGGAGGGGACTCATTGTTTCTATAAAATGTACATACCGCAACTCACATTGTCTCAAGTGGAAAATGATCTGTATGTATAGATGTGAGTTTTTCCTGCGCATCCCTGGCGCATTAGTAGAATGATGCACATCTTTTTACTCTCAAAAATTGTTGTTTAAGGGACTTGCTGACAAGTATAAGCCCTTGAGACCGAGGTGAGGAATTCACACACGACTTGTCATAGCTGGACCTGGAGCCAGTTGGCCGTCCCACCAGTCCCAGGGCCGCACACACTGACTCTTGTAGTATTGGGCGAGAGTATGCTGTACAGGCCAAATTCTCCAATGTGCGTAAGAGGGCGAGACCAACAGCTACGCAGTTTTCTGGCTACACAGATTCGCTTGTCTTTCATTCACACACTTCGATGCCAGATATGTGCGCTGGGCGGTGCAACCCTAAAATGTGCTCGTTCTGTCAAATCTGGCCTTGCGTGTATTCTCACATCGATTTACAAGCTCATTTAATTTTACGTACTTCAGAGGCTGTGGGAAGTCAACACCCCAAGAAGGTGAAACATTATATTGCGTTTGAAGTTTGGATACAGTTACAATATATGCCACACATGTATACAGTATACAGACATATAGATAATATTTTTCGAGACTTCCAGACACGTCTCAATTGTATTTAAAGTACGAATTTCACGTTTTTTTTTTTGGGGTGGGGGGGGTTGGAACAACAGTCTCATGCATTATGCCAAAATTGGCATCGACTTATACACTAACTTGAAGGCTCAGCTCTCCGGCCAAATCAATTACACCCCAAGCCTTTACCACCACACCAATGCTTATAAAATTCAGTGTGGTCCTCAACCACTTTGGCCACCCAGAGATTGAACAAAAAAAAAAATATATATATATATATCTAAATGACTTGATCAAAGAGTGAGTTGACCATGAGAGAGTTTTAGCCATAATATAAGAGTTATCCACATCTTGTTACTCTTTTTTGCAGTATGCCAGAGGATCACCTACAACTGCATGAAGTAGAATATATATTTTTTTAAGTGCTCTCTTTGATAGTGTGACTGTAACCAGAGTGGTTCACATGTCAGCACAGTCCGACTACTGCCACTACTTTGGCTTCTGTGACATAAGGAATTGAAAAAATTTCACGGCGCGTTCTCTTTTCACAAATGCTAATGGCATTCACAGGTCTCAGGAAAAATCAGCTTTTCTTGATTTGAAGGCAGCCTCAGCTGTCAATGACTCAAACTTCTTTGTTGTGTTTGCATTCATTCGCAGCTAACATGCAATGGTGGCGTCAGAAGTCTGGATGGGAGAATATGTGTTTCATAGAAGTGCGCAAGTCCAGCCACTTCAAAAAGAATTTAGCCGTGAACAGGAGAATATTGCGCTAAATGAAAACATTCATTTGTATCTTCACATTTGTTCAGACAATTTTGTCTGCATCCAAAATAAGGTCATTACGTCATTATCATCACATGGACATTACAATATGAACAATGTTTGGTTTTATTATCAATGATTGGTAGTGTTAATTTTCATACATGGAAGGATGTGTGCATGCGTGTATTGTACATGCTTATATTATACAGTGTATATCCCTTCAAACATCCCACAGCACCACTTATATCTAAACTTATTCATGCATTTTGATTGATTTAATGGAAAGCTTTTAGTATTCCTGTGATCCAATTTATTCACCCCTTTTTTTGCCACAGAATCAATGCAAAAATTAAATCGGGAGTCCAGCGACAGGGGGAAATGCAGTGGACAATGAGAGCCCAGTAAAAGAATATATTCTCCTTGTAACATGGTTACGGGAAATGGGCTTTGAGAAAGATTTTGAGTGACATCAACCAACAGCACAACTTCACCATGTGGCAAATGATGTGCTTTCAGGGAATGAAAATCAAAGTTAAAGCAAAATGAAGGAAAACATGGGAAAAGACAGATGACAGTTTCCTCTAAGAAGGAAAGAAGCCATGGGAAATGTCTTTCCAATACACAATAGGAGGAATGCAGAATAAATGTACTCAAAGTAACTCCGGTAATATAAAACTGAATGAGCTGTTATTGCAGACCAGAAGTGGAAGAGTGGAAAAATCACAAAATTGTTTTTGGGGAAAAAAAACAACTGACTGGCAGGTGCTAAGCACTGAAAAAGGAATGGCGTGCAAAACTTATGTCACAGTGCATCGAGCTTGTCAGTTGGCCTTAAAGCAGTCATCAATATGGACGTGAATGCACATCTCCCATTTCCTTCATTACAAATACTTCGTCTGGGAAATAGAAGA
The DNA here is from genome assembly GCF_019802595.1 of Syngnathoides biaculeatus. Classification (NCBI taxonomy): domain Eukaryota; kingdom Metazoa; phylum Chordata; class Actinopteri; order Syngnathiformes; family Syngnathidae; genus Syngnathoides; species Syngnathoides biaculeatus. The sequence goes on from NC_084651.1 coordinate 22,364,959, forward strand.
ACCAAACTGTTTTCTGCCAGGGAAATAACTTTTTTTTAAAAGTGATGGCCTGAAATAGTCTTTTACAGCATAAATGTTTCATTGGGATGTATCTCGAGAAATATTCTCTCTCCTGTCAAGGTTGCACAAATAATAAATACAGCAGAACATCAAAGAAAGACAAAGCATCCTGGGATGTTTGGATTTCTCACATGACAAATGGTCAAACTGTCCTCAACATAAAACTGTATGGGCAAAGTTTTAAGTAAAATATTAGCCCCTTTTCCACCACAGGAACCTTTTTAAGATCCACCGCCGTGCAAATCAAAAGGAAAGCAAGAAAATAATGCAAACTGTGCTATGTGATATAGTTGAAAGTAGCATACAGTATTCCATAAAAGGTATGTGAGTTGGTGTTCTCTAAACCTGGGAGGGAAGAAACAAGACATTGGAAAAAACGTTTGATGAACATTTTTTTTAATGTAGATAAATTTTTCATTAAAAAAAAATATATAAAAGTATGTGTGTGTATGTAAATGGGCATTGCAGAAGAGAATCAATTTTCAATGTCCCTTACCATGATTAAATGAAGACTCAGTGATGGGTTTTAAAGATATCAAAATATTTTCAATTTTGATTAAGATAAAAAGCAATACATAAACTTAAAAGGTTGAGTTGCCTGCAGTGACTTTTTAGACCCAGCAAGTGGCAGTAATGAGCAACATAGAAACTACCTCTTGTACTGTGTTTACCATCATCGGTCTCATTAGGATGAGCTACCCTGAACTATGAGATGTAGTGGAAATGTAAACCACATGGGCCACAGGAAATGTTTTATACCAAGAACTCAAAGTGCCTGAGCTTGTTGGTGAAAAGGGGCTAATGACATTAACAAATAATCTTGTAAAACAATTAAACATGTTCACACTTCCCCTTCATCCTAACCTTGACCTTGAGAAGGCATCCCCCAAAGAAGGAAAAGTCCAATAGAATGTAAATTTGCTTAGGTTTTGTGAAACATTACGAATGATACCAATTTGAACTTTGGTAGATGTTCCCCTGCATTCCATATTCTGTTGTCCTTGTTGCAAAGATAGCTTTGTGCAGAAGCATATTGGGTATGACTGGGAGTATTTCTCACAGATTTGTTTTGCTCTTTGCCACACAAGTTGAACACAGGTAGCGGTCTGAACAGAACGGTCTACTGAAACAGGTGTTCTTAATGGCCGCACACTGTCTGGAATTGGCAAACTAGCTTTCATGAATCGCTAAGTGTAAGCTACTAGTTTTCCTGCAATTTAAAATTTTATGCCGCAGTCAAAACTTCAAATGAATTTTTAACCCCCCAAAAATGTTTCATTAAGTGTAATCAAGGCTAAGCAAATGGTGGCCCCCAAGCTGTTCCAATACAATATATACAGTACTGTGTACATATATATTCTGTACACATCATTACCTTTCTCATTATTATCATTTTGTGGCACTTTAAAACCCTATACAGGTTGAGAGTTTTTCCTCTCAGTAGCTGTGCATTGGTTGTTGTGTGGCGAAGAGTCGCCAGCACGACTTTTCTCGTGCCGGGCCACTTTAATCACGTTCGGCTGCATCGCTCAATGTGCGTCGGGCTTAGGTGAGGATGAATGGCTGAGGTTACTACGCTGCAATGATCCTGTGCAAGAGACAATGTGCAGTGATTGCTCCAATTGCACGTTTTTGTAACATGCCCCCCCCACCACCACACACACACACACACACACACACACACACACACACACACTAGTTACTCCAGGAGCACTAAATGCGAGACAGACAGTGAGCGTAGAGACACTATTCCAGAAAAAGTACCCTTGTCCTTTTGGAAGGAAGATATGAATAATCACACAAATGGCTGCCTGCCAATACCTCAACTGCTCGTAGGGTCCATTTCCACTGCAGTGGATATTTCTTTGAAGTGGAAATTTGAACAAGCCTGGTTTTAACTGAAAAATTAGAAACGTGGTCTTACAGTGCAATCTTTTTGTTGTACAAGTGCTGAGAACAGTTGTCTGTGAAAACAAAGGACATGCAAATGTATTTATTACTTTTCAGTGTGCGCTTGCACAAATCCATCACAACCAAAACATTAATGGCAGAATTCATCTGTGCTAATCGGGCTTTTTTTTTTTTTTTTTTTTTTTTTTTTTGCAAAATGACTGCCAACTACAGGTCTGGCATGCATACATTATCACAGGGTTTTCAGCTATTTTTGCCAGTCCTTGTCAACAGGAAGGTTTTTTCTGAACATTGTTGTCAATATTTGAAACCTTTCAAAGAATACAAGGATGTTGTCTCGTAAATACAACACAGGAACATTTTTTTAGGCCAAAGCTATTGCGAACAAAGCTGTCTCCTTGGCTTTTGAATACTTCCTGAGTGACATCATCCACCCTGAGTGTATTTGCTTGTGGGTATGTTTGTCCTATTGTGCCACTGTTTTTGTTACTTGCAGCATAAATGAGGCTTCGGATTCTCTGCCTACAAGTCATAGTGTCAGGATTCAGCGGTACTCGCTCCATTTATAGAGACTAACTAAAGACAATGTTTAGTTAAAGCAGTGCTGGGGTGTATGGCTCATGAAGAAAAACAGCTCATCTAGTGAACACCAACATTGTTTACAATCATCTGCACATCCATCATTCTAACTACTACAGAGCCTGTGAAATTGGTGAGGGGTCATTGTCTCAATAATAGCTGAATAATGGCCACTGTCATGTGTCATTGCCCAGGATGATGCCACTGAAGGGACGGCTTTGTTGAAAACAATCTTTGTCAGGGAGGATTGAGTTAAGGCCATCTGTGACTTCTTTCCATCATGTGGAGAAATTAAATGCTACACATGTCATAGCTGAACCTTAGCAAGCTGTGAGCAATGAGCTACTAATGGCATTTTACTCTGTTTGTACTGCACTGTGCCAATGTTGTGCCTGCGAGCCTCCCAGCTCGACAAACTGAAGCAAACACCCCCGTTTTATTGATAGCATTTGGCTGATCTTTTGTACGCCTGCGAGCATGTGTATGTTATGTTGTGCTTTTCCAGGCCTCCCCTGACAACGCAGACAAACATTGCAACAGAGGCTGCGAGTCCTTTCTGACGTTTTAGCCAATAGAGGCCCTTTGAATATTGACATCCCCTGCATGATGCCCTTCTATGCCCTTGAACTCTCTTATGATTATGATTCTTACAGATAGTCATACCTATTTTGCAAGTTACATAAATACCTTAACCCATTTCTGTGCCATTTTGTACAAACCCAATTCCAATTAAGTTGGGATATTGTGCTCAATATACACTAAATAAAAGCAGAATCCAATGATTTGCAAGTCATGTTCACCCCATATTTAATCACACTACAAAGATAAGATATTTAATGCTAAAAACAAAGTTTATCAGAACTTTGTTTTTAGCAAACAATCATTAACTTGGAATTTTATGGCTGCAACATGTTTAAAAAAAATGCGACAGGTGGCATAAAGAAGTTCTATTTGAAACATCTCACCAGTGAACAGGCTATTTGGGAACTGGTAGGTGCCATGATTGGGTACAAAAGAAGCTTCTTTGAATTTCTCAGTCATTCAGAGGCAAAGATGGGCTGATGTTCACCTCTTTGTGAACAAGTGCACGAGAAAGTCAATTTAAGGACAGTGTTACTCAATGTACAACTGCAAGGAATTTAGATTTCATCATGTATGGTCCAATAATATCAAAATGTTCAGAGAATCTGGAGAAATCACTGCAAGTAAGCCGCAAGGCCGAAAACCAACATTAAGTGACTGTGACCTTCGATCACTCTGACGACACTACATCAGAAACCGATAATATGTAAAGGATAGCACCACATGGGCTCAGGAAGATTTCAGAAAACCAGTGTCAGTAAATACAGTTGGGCGTTACATCTGTAAATGCAACTTAAAACTCTACTATGCAAAGTGAAAGCCATTTATCAACAGCCAGAAACGCCACCTGCTCCTCTGGGCCTGAGCTCATCTAAGCTGGACTGATGCAAAGTGGAAAAGTTTTCTGTGGTCCGACGAGTCCACATTTCATTCAGAGTTTTTGGAAATTGGGTTAGACCAAAGAGAAAAAGAACCATCCGGTATGTTATGGCCGTAACGTTCAAAAGCCAGCATCTGTGATGTATAGGGCTATGTTAGTGCAATGGTAATTTACAGTACAGTACACTTATGTGAAGGCACCATTAATGCTGAATGACACATGCAATATATGAATATATGCTTCCATCAAAGCAAGATCTTTTTCATGGTCACCCCTGCTTGTTTCAGCAAGACAATGCCATCTGCATGTGTTACAACAGCGTGGCTTCCAGTAAAAGGGTACTTGACTGGCCTGCCTGCGGTCAAGACCTGTCTCCCATTGAAAATGTGTGGCAGATTTTGAAGCGTAAAATATGACCCCGGACTATTGAACAGCGGAAGCCCAACATCAAGCAAGAATTTGAAAGAATTTCATCTTCAAAGTTTCGACAGTTCTCGTCTGTTCCCAAATGTTTATTGAATGGTTCCTGACCAAAAAGTTTGAACATTAAATATCTTGTCTTTGTAGTGTGTTCAATTAATTATAGGTTGAACTTGATTTGCAAATTATTGTATTCTGTTGTTATTGATGTTTAACACAACATAACAACTTCATTGGAATTGAGTTTGTAAAAGGTAGAATTGTTTTATTTGGAGGTGAGAGTCTGAGACTAGGGAGTGAAGGCAAACAACATCCATGCTAGTGGTTACGATAAAACCAGCTCAGGTTTTTGTTTATCTTGCTGTTGATATGATCATGTTTAAAAAAAAAAAATGGCTAACACAGTCTGTGTGTCAACTGTTGTGTAAATCAAGTGTGTTCCTGCAGTAGCTTGTGACTAGATGTGAACGACAAGCCCTTAACCTCAATTGCAGTGTGACACACGCACACTACAATGTCAGCAGGGGCTCACTTTGCCTCGTTTTACTGCGTGAAAACAAACAGGCTGTAGTAAATGTGAGTAATCTGTCTGCAGTCAAATCAAACATTAAGTCCCAAACCAAGCGTGAATGAGTGAGCTCTTGATGGGCTCAACACACTCTCGATATGGGACCATAAACTCATGCATCATCTGAGATGATAGGTAAATGGCAGAAAAATGGCCAAACAAACCAATCAGAAAATCGAAACGTCTACTTAATAAAATGTTTTGCAAATGAGTTTATTATTCTCAGTCAGACCTTATGGGTATTACAAATGACTACAAAATAATTACCTTGCCTCATTTCAGATGAGGTAGGCTTTAACCGACCTCCCATTACCCAGCATATAACTGTGAATGAATATCACATTCACCTTTTTTGTAATTAAACTTAAACAATTAGCAGCATCTGTTTAATTCACGATTGAGAAGGAATATAAATGACTGTTCATTGTAGTAGTAGCATACTAAGACAATGGTCAATCTGTGCTCAATTTAATCTGTGCACTTCTTTGCAGAGAACCCAGTGAGCTATCTTAAATTTGGGTATTAATAGGTAAATTCGATTTAAAATGACCCATTTTCTAAATGGTCAAACATTGAGAAACTCATAGAAATGTATAGATTCTGGTCTTTATGACAGGTGGGGAAATAAACCATACTGAAAGGTTTGCCTCGTATTTTGACCAAACAAGCACCTCGGTTTTGATGGAGTGCTGTTGCATACCAGTTCAGACTATAATCAAACATATTGCTGAAAAACTACCTCTCTGACAGTGTCAATCAAAACATTGTTTGTCACGCAAAACTTTTTTATGGTCTTTTCTGGGATTGTCTTCAATGTGTAACTGTACTTAATTTAGATAAATTGTCATCAATCGTGGTAACCTGAATCATTAATGTTGCATCATCCTAAGAGACATCAGCGATTGTTAGTATGCTCAGTATGATTTCTGACTCCTGCTCTACTAACCATTAGTCTACACTTTCATTGAGACTGCAGTTAATAGAGCAGTGTGTGTCGGTTTTAGTGCCTGTGTGTGTGTGTATGAATTGTCACCTCTTCTATACAGTGCACAACTGTTTGACTTATCAGCAAGGACCATTAATTAGTGTAATTAATCTTTGTGTGGGCAATAGGGGTCTGATAGGACCAATGGCCTCCAGCCCACACGCCCTCTCAGACAGTTTACCCACATGATAAATTTGTGAAGTCATTAATCGGACACGTTGATCACTTTAGCCAGAGCACACCATTCAAATGTTTGCTGTTGCATTAAGGCTACTTATCTCCCTTGGAACCAATGGGGGGTGCGGTTCACAAAACAGGCACAAGCCTATACGTGCATACACAGGTGCACAGAAGTGGCCTTTGATTGCCGTCCTAGCTATTTTTAATCAGCTTTTACAACAGCCCTCTGTCATCAAAAATGACTAAGTTTTGTAGCTAATTGGTCATTTGCTATCTGACGGAAGTTTGTTTTGAATGAGCTCAGGAAGAAAACTCCATCTTCTCTCAATCTCTTACAACACCAAAGTGGCCTGCGGCTTGTTGGTCAATAAAGCCATAAAAAAGTCGGGGCCATGATAGGAGAATTGTTCTCTGTTAGGACCGGGATTCCTCCCTCAGGAGGAATTCAGGCCACCTTGAATTCAAGCAGCTCCACCAATCCTTTGAAGATTTTCCTCTTCCACCTTCCCATGGTCTCCTCCTGTCTGATCTGTCTTTATCCCCTCTCTTCTGCCTCCTGTATCCTGTATTCTGCATCCTATTCTTCATGCTCTCTTCATCCCTGGATCACATTTTTAGCCATTTGATGAGCATACCAAAAAACCCATGCGTTTCCCCCATGGTTTAAGTGCTATTAATGCTAATTGGAGGCAGGGAACCTCTCTGAGCATCACTCCGCCTGTCTATTTGTTCACCTGGTGGGTGGGGCCCTGTGCATGTGCACATGTTTGTGCCCCTGCTTTAACCCCATACATTCAGCGCTTTAAGCTATCGAAACCTGAACAAGATACGTGTGGATGCGATTGCAACGTCTCTGTCACCAAAATGCACTGGAGTGACGTACGTACAGCATCAGGTATGTTAAAGGGAATGCAAGCATAGCTGGGCCTGAGGCTTCGTAGCTCAGTGGTTAGAGCGCTGGTTTGGTAAACCAGGGGTTGTGGGTTCGTATCCTACTGGGGCCTCCACTCCCTGAGAATGGTTGCGTCAGGAAGGGCATCCGGCATAAAAATTGTGCCAAACATATATGTGTGTTCATCTGAGATGACACGCTGTGGCGACTCCGAAATGGGACAAGCAGAAAGAAACTTACAAGCATAGCTGGGCCTCTCATTCAGGGTTGGGCATCATTTAAATTTGAGCGATTCTGTTTCCGATTGCAGTTCCTTGGTTCAATCCCAGTTACAAACAATTCTCAATTCCGTTTCTTTTAGGGGGATAGTTGAAAAAAGTTTGCATATTTTAAATAAAGGCTGTCCAAATTATGAACATCCATTTTCATAAGCATAGACTATAATTAACATTTGACTGCAGGATCTTTATAACCAGTATTAATGTCAAACCTATGAACTAAAAGGCAACAGGTGGAACCAACGCAACTGACATAATAATGTTCAGTAACTGTTTCAGCTAAGAGTTAAACATTGCAAAGTTAAGTTAGAGTGAAGAAAATAAGTATTTGAACACTTTGCTGTATTGCAAGTTCTCCCACTTAGAAATCATGACGGGGTCTGAAATTTTCATCATAGGTGCATGTCCACTGTGAGAGGGATAATCTAAAGAGAAAACCCCAGAAATCACAATGTATGATTTTTTAAATGATTTATTTGTGTGATACAGCTGCAAATAAGTATTTGAACACCTCTCCATCAGCTAGAAATCTGACCCTCAAAGACTGTTAGTTCGCCTTCAAAAGTCCACCTCCACTCCATGTATTATCCTGAATCTGATGCACCTGTGTGAGGTCGTTAGATGCATAAAGTCGACCCCATATAATGAGAGACTCAAACTTGTAACATGGCCAAGGACCAAGCTGTCCAGAGACGCCAGAGACAAAATTGTACAACACCACACGGCTGGAAAGGATTACGGAGAAATTGCCAAGCAGCTTGGTGAAAAAAGGTCCACTCATGGAGCAATCATTAAAAAATGGAAGAAGCTAAACATGACTGTCAGTTTCAATCGGAGTGGAGCCCCATGTAAGATATCACCTCGTGGAGTCTCATTGATCCTTAGAAAGGTGAGGAATCAGCCCAGGACTACACGACAGGATTTGGTCAATGACCTGAAAAGAGCTGGGACCACCGTTTCCAAGGTGACTGTTGGTAATACACTAAAACATCATGGTTTGAAATCATGCATGGCACCGAAGGTTCCCCTGCTTAAACCAGCACATGTCAAGGCCCGTCTTAGTTTGCCAATGACCATTTGGATGATACAGAGGAGTCATGGGAAAAGGTTTTGTGGTCAGATGAGACCAAAATGGAACTTTTTGGTCATAACTCGATAAACCGTGTTTGGAAGAAGACAAACGATGAGTTCCATCCCAAGAACACCATCCCTACTGTGAAGCATGAGGGTGGTGGCATCATGCTTAAGGGGGTGTTTTTCTTCAGATGGGACAGGACGACTCCTCTCTATTAAGGAGAGGATGACCCCGGCCATGTATTGGGAGATTTTGGGGATCAACCTCTTTCCCTCAATCAGAGCATTGAAGATGGGTCGTGGCTGGATCTTTCAACATGACAATGACCCGAAGCACACAGCCAGGAAAACCAAGGAGTGGCTCCATAAGAAGCATATCAAGGTTCTGGCTTGGCCGAGCCAGTCTCCAGACCTAAACCCAATAGAAAATCTTTGGAGGGAGCTCAAACTGCGTGTTTCTCAGCGACAGCCCAGAAACCTGCCAGATCTAGAGATCTGTGTGGAGGAGTGGGCCAAAATCCCTCAGTGTATGCGAACCTGGTGAACAACTACAGGAAACGTTTGACCCCTGTAATTGCAAACAAAAGCTACTGTACCAAATATTAACATTGGTTTTTCTCAGGTGATTTTCTTTCTTCATTTCTTACTGATTGTATGGGGTGGACAGGTGTCTTAATGGAGCTAACGACCTCACACAGGTGCATCTGCTTCAGGATAATACATGGAGGAGAGGTGGACTTTTAAAGGTAGATTAACAGATCTTTGAGGGTCATAATTCTCGCTGATAGACGTGTTCAAATACTTATTTGCAGCTGTATCACACAAATAATTAAAAAATCATACATTGTGAGTTCTGCATTTTTATTTTTAGATTATCTCTCTCACAGTGGACATGCACCTACGATTAAAATTTCAGACCCCTCCATGATTTCTAAGTGGGAGAACTTGCAATATAGCAAGGTGCTCATATACCTATTTTCTTCACTGTATTTTAACAGTTTTATTTTTTTGGTTCACTTTTATAGTTGACTGAGAATTGATTTCACTATCATTGTTAAAATATCTATTTACCAATGCTACATAGCTGGCCCTGTATTCTGTTTAACCATGTCAAATGGTTTTTATTTTGAAAGATACGACCCGGAACTGGGCATTTTGGCACTAAAAGTAACTTCACACGACACCAGTGATTGTTTTTAATTTTTTTTTCAATGTATGGAACCAAATGCTATGAAAGGCTGATTCTTTTCACTATACACTGATGAGGCAATTTTATATATATATATATAATATATATATATATATATATATATATAATTTTTTTTCATACTATGATTTTTTTATTTCAGACTAGAAGTTATTTCTGACCAGATAAAAGTATTCTTACTTGAGTACAATACTCTACTCCCACCTCTGATCTCACTATTGTCAAACTCAAGACTCTGGGCCAGATCTGTACTGCCACATCAGTTTATGTGCCCCACAAAAGTAAATCATCGCTCTCAATCAGTCGTGATTTTTGCAAAATCTATTCCAAAATTGCAAATTTTCACATGTAATAAATAATAAGAATGCAACACCGCAAGCATTTATTTTGTTAGCAAACACCTTTTACAATTACTTAAATAGTTGAACAAACTGTTGTTCCTGACTTTTCATTTCAAAAGTAATTACTTGTTATCCATTAATTTCTGACGTACAGTCAGTCCCCTCTAAAAGTATTGTAACGGTAAGGTAAATTCCTTTGTTTTTGTTATATATTGAAGAGATTTTGATTATGGATCAAAAGATGAACACAAGATGAGAGTTTAGAATTCCAGCTTTGATTTCATGGTATTTCCATCTAGGTGTGTTAAACAATTCACAACAGAGCATCGTTTGTTTTAAGCCACTCATTTTTCAAGTGAGCAAGAAATATTGAAACAGACATGATTAACTTAAAGTTAATAACATTTCATATTTGAGGGCATAACTCTTCCTTGCGCCTTCATTATGTTGGCACTGTGTTTTGGGTTAATGTCCTGTTACAATGGAAGCTTCTCCCGATTAGTTTGGATGCATTTTTATTTAAATTCACAGACAAAATGGTTTGCCAAGCTCCACAGGGCAGGGAGGAAGGAATCACAATCCAAAGTTTGAAGACTTTGAAAGAAGAAATGTAGAGCCCATAGCACAAGATACAAACCACTCATCGGCAAAAGAATCGGAAGGCCATATTGCAGTTTGAGTAGAAGATTAACCACAAAAGAATGGAACACAGTTTTCTGGACTGATGAGACCAAGCTCGACCTCTACCAAAGTGATGCAAAGGCCAACGTGTGGAGAAAGAAAGGATCTGCTTATGATCCAAAACACACGAGCTACCGTGTGAAGCTTGGTGGCAATAATGTCATGGCTTGGGCTTGCATGGCTGCTTCTGGAACAGGCTCACTCGTCTTTGTTGTTGACGTACTGTAAGAGCAGCAGAATGGATTCTGAAGTCTACAAAACTATTTTGCCTGGCGGTATAGGGAGGAAAAATGCATCCACAGTAAATCCATCAGCATCGGGAAAATTGTATGATGTGCCTCGTACCTTCGATTCTGTGCCGAATGAAAAGTCAGAGCTTATACTAAAGTAGGTTTGTAAATAGCTGTTTATTCCACTGCTGGATATTGGTTTTGTGAGGTTTTTTTTTTTTTTTCAATCAATCAATACATTACATCTTTAAGGAATTGAAAAGTTGGCTTTTTTTGTGTGTGTATTAAAAGAAAACTATGCTTGCAATGTCGCTTTTTGCTCTGCTACATTTAGCACAAGCGCGACTGAAGGAGCAAATTGGATTGGTATTACAGTATGTAAGGCTTCCCTTCCACCCTGATGAGCACCGGCAAACAAATTGGATTGGCGGTGTGTAAATCTCCAGCCATTTGATGAGCCGAACGGCCAAATTGAATTCTCAACAATGTAAATCTTTATCAGCCCGCTCGGCGCTCCGCCCGCCGCCGCTTAAATCAAGTGATCATTCCCTGCTGTTCCAAGACACGTGCAATCTCTGTTGGCCATTTGCCGCTGCACCTAATCTGTTTTTGATGACTGTGTAGGGATGTAGTCATACATATCGGCAAGTGAGTCTTCCCCGACCGGCTCCCCTAAATTGCTCTCATTCTCGCTGTTATTGTGCTCCTCCCTCTCTATCTCTCTCACCACTCTCACAACCTGTGCAGTTGGCAGAGAAATATTAGTTTGATTAAGCCATTTGTGTGTGTTGATTCAAGAGATTAGTCAGATGACTAGTCATGCTAATGGACCTCCTGTTGTTTTCTCAAGAATACTTTGATCAGTTTGTGCTATAAAGCAGAGGTGATGGGGTTTTTTTCCAACCTTGTTCAGCACTTTGACTCATACCTCATAACTATGTCATCAATAAAGATGGCTTGACATTTAGTCACACTAATACTGATATGGATGGTTCTAGCGATTTATTTATTTTATATTGCCCCACTAGTGTTTGCTATGTTTTTTTTCCTCTGTCTCTTTGTGAGAATACAATCGAAATGCATGCATTTGTTGCCAAGGATGTCTCTAAACAGTGTATATTTGCATCCCGTTTGCTTTCATTCCATCCTTTTTTTCTACCTTGTTAATGCAGCATTGCTCCAGGGTAACGTTGTCGTGTACTCAAGGCTGATAAATTCCATGGCCTGCCTGCATTTGAAGTCAATGCTCCAGAATTGGATGAACTAGCATGATTTTTTTTCTGAATTCATTTGTTTGTTTGGAAAATGAGTCAATTATAATGAATACATAGACCTACGTATTTCTTGTGATGGCGGACCAACAAGCACGTACAGTTTATTAGGTCCTGTAACTATCAGTAAGATGGTCACACATTTTAAATACGTACAAAGTACTCCAAATAAACCCCTCTACTTAATTTGTTTTAAAGGTGAAAAGCAGCATTCACTGAAGTGTAGTTTCATTGAAAGAATGATATTGAAATACAATTTAACTTGAAAGCATCTCATCCATTTTTCTACATCAAAAGAACCATGTACTTTTGAGATACTGTACCACCTTGGTTCGTTTCCCCCTGCCCCCAGTGACTGGGTGCCAAATCATTTAAATGTACTGATCGGGAAGGGATGGACCCCTACAGTATTACTGCATATTGTTTATGTTAAATGTTGTAATATAACTATTCTAAGGGTAAACACTTTTTTAACCATAGAAAGACCATCATAAATTACAATGGAAGCAATCCTAAACCTGATAATGAGCTGAAATTTCTTTAAAGGACTCATCCAGAAGAAATGAATTTGATTTGTCTATCATGCAAATATAGTCAAAATTTCATGAACAAATGTTTTAAAAAAATTCTCAACACAACAGAAATGAAATAAATTACCATCAAAGCCAGTCTCCAGATTGTGTTCGCAATGTCATTTAGATTTGGCAAGTTCCGGTACTCTCCGCAAGGTGATGTTATACCAAGACAACATTTAGCCAGAGTGAAAAAGATACCAACGATAATGTGGAAGTGTGTTGCATATGGCTGTTCTGCGTCAAACGTTTACGGAGTCAGCTTACATGAATGGCCGAAATATGAACAGTTAGGTAGGTTATGGACCAGGTTTGTGAAGACAAAGCAGGCCCATTGGACTTACAAATCAAAGTGGACAGTAATATGTTCCAAGTATTTCACAGATGACTGCTTTGAAAACCCGGTGCAGCATTCACTTGGCTTCGGTAGCAAGTACAGTAAGTACATACGTGTTCAATTGTTTAATATTGACAAGTATCTACCTCGTTTTAAATATAAGTACAATACCGATACCTAATATATGTGTGTGTGCGTGTGTGTGCGCGCGTGTGGGTGCGTGTGTGTGTGTGTGTGTGCATGTGTGTCAGCTAATATCCATATCCATGTGATGTTTAGGAGGTGACGGAATTTGGACACTGTATAAAGTTAGTGTACTGTTGATGCTGCAGTCTTCCCAAAATTCGACTACGGCGGTGTGTGCTTTCAAGTGTTTGGTGCATTATTTAAAATACAGGGTAAATCTTTAAACGCAAGGGAGAAAGGGGAGAAGGAGACTTGGTGGTGGAACCCCAAAATACAAGAAGTCATCCAAGGTAAGAGATAAGCAAAGAAGTCGGACACGGAGAGGACTGAGGAGAGGTGTAAGGAATACATTGAGATGCGTCATAGGGCAAGAGTGAATGACCGCGAAGTGGCTTTGATTAGTAATGGAGAAGTTAGAAAGGCACTGACCAAAATGAAAAGGCAGTTGGTCCCGATAACATACCATTTGAGGTATGGAAGCAATTTGGAGAGATGGGTGTAGAGTTTTTGACCAACTTATTCAACAGAATACTACAGTAGTTACTGATTGTGTTTGGCTTGTCTTTTCCTTCAGTTACCCTTACCAACTTATTCAACAGAATACTAGCGGGCGAGAAGATGCCTGAAGAATGGAGGAAAAGTGTGCACGTTCCCATTTTTTAAGAACAAAGGCCATTTACAGAGCTATGGAAATTATAGAAGAATAAAGTTGATGAGGCACACAATGAAATTATGGGAAAGAATAGTGGAGGCTAGGCTCAGGACACAAGTAAGTATCTGTGAGCAACAGTATGGTTTCATGCTTAGAGTACCACAGATGCACTATTTGCCTTGAGGATGCTCGTGGCAAAGTACAGAGAAGGTTGTCTTAGTGTCACGTCACACGGAAGCAGTTCAACAGAGCCTCATTTTGAAACAGACGTGGGAGGCATTCGGCTTACAAAGAAAATGTGCACTTTGGCGCTAATTTATTTTATTTCTGTTGTGTTGGGAATTTTAAAAATATTTTTATGAAATTTTAGCTCCATTTGCTGTGATAGATAAATAAAATACATTTCCTTTGGATTAGCACTTTCACACCCCAGCCTAGGTGGAGGTCTGCTCTCTGCTGAGAGCTGATCGGCAGTACAGTAGTTACTGATTGTGTTTGGCTTGTCTTTTCCTTCAGTTACCCTTACAGTGAAGACTGCAGTCAGGGAAAGCAATACATGAACACCAGATGCCCTGCCTGGTGTGACCGAATCCTCATGTCTTCATCTGCCAGAGACCTGGTCTTTAAGGTGAGCGTTGTCCTGATAACCACCAAGCTTTATGAATGCCATCTCCTCTAAGTTCATTTAAGATGCTTTTCCATGTTCCATTTAGTACTTTGAGTGACCACAGCGGCATTTCTGCTTTATTATTTAGTTAAGCCATTCACACCTCCGTTGTTCCTGATCCACGATTCTCCATCTGTATCGTCAAACGAGTCCATCCATCCATCCATCTTCTACTGCTTCTCCAGGACAGGTCGCGGGGACAGCAGCTTTAGGGATGCCCAGATTCCCCTTTCCCCAGCCACTTCTCCCAGTTCTTCTGGAAGGATCCCAAGGTGTTCCCAGGCCAGCCGAGAAACATAATCTCTCCAGCGTGTCCTGGGTCATCCCCGGGGTCTCTTTCCGGTGAGACATGCCCGGAACAGCTCACCGGGGAGGCGTCCGGGGGTCATCCCGATCAGATGCCCCCGCCACTTCATCTGGCTCCTCTCAATGCGGAGGAGCAGCAGCTGAACACTGAGCCCCTGTCGGATAACCGAGTTACTCACCCTATCTCTAAGGGAGAGCCCGGACACCCTGCGGAGGAAACTCATTTCGGCCGCTTTTATCCGGGATCTTGTTCTTTCGGTCACGACCCACAGCTCGTGCCCATAGGTGAGGGTAGGAACGTAGATTGACTGGGAGGTTGAGAGCTTCACCTTTCGACTTAGGTCCCTCTTTACCACGACGGACCGATACAAAGTCTGCATCACTCCAAACGCTGCCAATTCATTTTGTGCATTGTTGCAAGTGAATATGGCAATGGATATGTTTTCCATGCACAGTGTGATATACAGAGACGAATTGAAGTGGTTGATTTTGCGTCAAGTAGTCCATCTGAAAGGTGTTTGGAAATCAGAAAGAGGGTGCCAGTGTAGTGCAGGCAAAATCGAGTGCAGCGGGGTGAAATTTTGGCCACTTTTTGGAATGGCAACAAAAATCAGCCTTCTAACACTGCATTTTGGGGCGGGTGCATCTTAGTAATTTCAGCCCGCTATGAATATCTGGTTCAGGTCCTCTCCCAAAGTATTTTTCTGGGTGTGCTGTCCCAAATTTGTTACCCATGGGACAATTTATATCAAACAAAGCCTGGCTTTTATGAAGTTGCCTGCTTCCTCGTAATGATCAGTGATAGATTCCTTTTCTTTCACACAGTCATATATTTTGTTTCCCTCTTTCACAAGCGCTTTGAGTTCTGTCGCTCCAAACTTAATTTTGTACTTTGTGAAAAAGATCAATCGCAAAAGCCTCTCTATAATATAGTGGTCTCTGCCACTTTCACACCTGTTGCCACTAGTGTGTGCAATCTCTTCAAGTGAACATGCAATTTAGCACCCCCTATTTCAAATCTTAGTAAATCAGGCCCAAGGAGTTCCTGCGGGCCTCATCTTTATAAAGCCTCCTCTCGTGTTTTCAAATTCCATTCTCCTTTCATACCCTCTCCTACAGTCTGTTCTCTTGTAATTCACTAATTTGGCTTTCCTCAAATGATCATTTGGATGGAAAATGGGAAAGAAAAAAAGTTTTCATGACCCCCCCCCCCCTAGAAAAACAAGCATTTGAGATCCTTGTGGTAGGATTCTGAGCACACATTTGGCTGCAGAAAGCCAAACCTTGCAGCATTCAGCTGTGAAAAGAGATGCAGCAGTGTATTGTACACCCAACACCCCTCAACGGGGGGCTGCTCAGGAAGTTTGTCTTTCTTTTGTTCACGACAAATGAGAAATTCCTTCCTGACCTTTCTTCTTAACTGACTGGAGCAACACTAAAATAATAACTGTGTAACAGTAAATTGGGGGACAGCAGTGACAGTAAAAAAAACATTCGCATGCACGCATCTGGACGGCTGTTTGCCGTGTTTCCGTGGCACAAAAGTTAATTGCTTGTAATGCGGAGGACAGTTAGTGTGTCCACAGATTGGCTGATGATTCACTGAGCACACAGTGGCCAGCTCTGAGCGTTACAGATTGTTGAGACATGGGCCTGTAAACAGGCCAGCGTGTGGCGTCATCTATCATGGCACGGTCGGTTAACTCGCCATCATGTTATTTTCTGCTTGCCGAGCCCTAACACGCCAAAGGTTGCCTGCTGGCTGCGTGGCGCAGCACCAGCTCCAGGAGCCCCCGGTAATGAATGTTTAGCCGAGCGAGCGCTCCTCCTCTGCCGGAGGGCCCCGGGTAATTTGTTTATCTGTCTAAAGATTACGCAGCTTGAAAATCCGCAATTTTATGCCGCCTTTGTAAATGATCAAGTGTGCGTTTGATGAATGTACGCGCGTGCTTCGGGAGGCGGGCGTCTCACGGCCAGCTAGCAAACGTATAGAGAGGTGCCAGAGCATGGCCCGCAAGAAAAAGGTAGCGTGAGGTGGCGCCGCTGTGCGTGCTGACCCCGCTCCGCCGCAGGATTGCTCTGAAGTTAATTTGGATTTGGCTTTATGGTTCATTCTCAGGCTTTCTGTCTCTTTCTTCTGAACCGTCAATGCACCTCACCATGTCCCCCCGAGTGTGTGCGTGTGTAGGGGGGTGGGCGTTGATGGCTATTTACAAAGTCTTTAGTTCAACCAGACAGGTGTGATTTATTCTCCAGTCTGCAGATGCACGTCTGCATGGGTAACAGCTTCTTTGTGCGCACAAAGTGAAATTGAAACACGATTCCCTCAGATAGGCTCACAGATTACTGTGGCAGTGCGACGGGTTTCGAAGCCAAACACACACTTTATAAATGACTACTGTGTTTCATTTCTCTTCACTGCACTGGGCACAGTTTCAAAGGAGGATCTCAAAAGGTGTTTTCGGCTCAGTGGATGCAACTATGAGATGGGTTGATTTGTAATCTATATGCAATAACTTTTAAATCAAAATGGCTTTGCAAAAACATCTGCCATCCCAGAAGTTACAGCAAAAAAAAAAAAAAAAATTGGTGCCAATGGAAAATTCACCGCTACACCGTACAACCTCTGCAGCTCATCTTAAACGCTGTTGTGAACTTGTATCCTCCTTTGAAACCTTTTCTTTTAGTCAAGGTATTCCTTGGTATTAATTGTGTTTAATGACATTCACACACTGACTGTTCATCCATAAATGCGGCATACAGTTGCTCACTAGTCATATCAGCACGTTGTCGTCGTGTTCATAGCTGTACTAGTCTTCATTTGTCTATTTTTTTTTTTTTTATCTGCAGCCAGAAAATGAGGAGAAGTCTCTGGTCTACGATAACATCGGGGCCAATGTCTGCATGGGGGACCACAAGGTAACATTAGGGGGGTCTGTGCATGCATCTGGCCTTTACCTGAGTGACTTTGATGCTGTGTAACAAATCCTAGTCAGGATGAGGGTGAAATTCAAGAATGTACATTTGATCAAAGGTCATACAGGTATTTGTAATCCTTATAGTTTTATATGTTAATTTGCTGAAAGCATACCTAGAATTGTGGGTGGGATGTGAAGGCTCCATCAAAGTAGAAGATTTTTCATCACTCTCACTTTAAGTTTATGACAATATTGTGCCTCCTAGTTCATGGGAAGACACTGCATTTATTATAAGGATTTGAAATACCTGTACTAAATGTGCATTCTTATGACTTATTATGCAAGTGATTCACAAACAAGGGTGCAAAAACTACAAGTTTCAATTTTTAAATTTCATAAAATACATATATTCATTTGTCCTCAAATGTACCGTTGTAACTGTGCTCCATCTTGGGGGAAAAAAAATATATTAGCAATGTAATTAAGGTTGCGTGTTTCTTACACAAGCTAACGCAATGTGCTTTACGTGATAAAAGAAAATATGACCTCTTCAAAACGTTTTAAAACAATTCTCAATCCTAATAAGCAGGAGAAAAAAAAGCAAGAGCTTTTAAAACGTGACTCTTGGTGTTGACTTGACTTCTGTCGTCATCTTGTTCCATTTGTGAGTAGCATAAGAGCTAAAAGCCATTTCCACATGTTTGCTTTGGACTTGGCGCTCCACTATTTGATGCGAGTCTCCTGGCTTTATATTCCACTACCACTTGTTTCATATATTCAGGACCTGAATACTTAAATACTTTATAGACCACGTGCAGAACTATAAAGTCTATTCTAAATATAATCCCGTCCCATTTGCTTACTTTTGTACACTGTTCAGGAAGCCATTGAATTAACCCGGAGACAATATCTGGGTAATGTTCTTCTTTCTTGTTTTACAAAAACAGAAAAACAACATCTAGATAGGTAGGGAAGGAATACTTATGTATCCTGTCAGGGAAATTGTCACTGCAGCAATATTCACACTTATACTATAAATAATGATACATGTCCCACCAACAAGAAAGTAATTGTCTCATTTTCAAGTAATGTGATTAATGTTGGTAAAGACACATTTCAATTTTCAATTCCAATTTTGCATTTTCTAATTTCTCGCATGTTGACAAAGACACATTTCATCCTGTTTTGTTTTGTATTGATGGTTTCGAATTTTAGGCCATAATAGTAAAGAGAATCAAGGAAAATAAATACACGAATTTCATTGCACTCCAGTGCAGATGTGATCTTGAGATTTTTTTAAACTTGTATGGGAAAAATCAACTTCAATTTCGACACAACTTTGTTTTTATTGACAGCAACTGAAACACACTGCTTGGATTACAGTCAAGACAAAAGTGCATAACAGTCAATACAAAGCGTTTCATGGCATGTGCACAATTTCCATTTATTGCCCTTCAAGTCCATTCCACATCATAATAATGGTAAAGACGTCCTATTGTTCTGACACTTTCACAAATTCATGCATACCTGTGAGATATTTTACGCTCAGCTGTTGGGTGGTAATGCAAAATTGCTGCCACATCCTGGCACTTCCAGTGACAGATCCCTCTGGTACATTGCAACAACATGAAGAGGTTTGTGCCAGTGGGATTTTTTTTTTTTTTTAGGTTTTCGTAGCAAAGGAATATAATGGAGGACATTTTTTTTTATATGGAAAAGTTGAATAAGCATCTTCAAAAAACATGTTGCAAATCAGGAAATTTCATTATGCAAACATAATGGTGAATACATTTTGGCTTTAAAAGTATGAAAAATACTACATGACATTATTTGTCTTTTCTTAGAAATAATGATTACCTTTTTAACAATAACAACTGCCAATATATATAATGAATAGATGTCTAGGTCTCTACCATTGTTGATCAAATTATATGAAAATGACCCACTTCCAAAGTTCAGAAAAATGCCAATTTGCTTGCAAATTGCAAATTCCTTTTTTGTGCTCCATGGAAGGGAGTTTGAATTAATCACCAATTACCTGAGATGCTCTCTAAGTAGTTGGCGCAGCAACTAAAAGTATGGAAAAAAAAAAAAAACTAAAAATCGCTTTGCAAGCTTTTGGGGCTTTTGTTTCATCTTAGTGATCTTACAAAAGGCTTTAGTCTGCGAGCTGCCATCTTTGCGTGACGGCGCACACGACAATTTGTGTTTTCTGCTGCGCTTGCTAACGGAAGCTCAAGGGCTTGAGGTGGCGCATACGTCTCAGCCACGACTGCTTTCATGAACTTTCGGGTAGTGATTTTCAGATGTACGTCATGATTGCTGAGGAGAGTAGCAGAAGATGAGCCGGCCCCCGCCATGAAACAGTTTCGCATCAGACAGTGGCTCTGGCTCTGAAAGAGAGGCGCCTGAAGTCCGCTCTTTCATGCTTGGTCGGTGTGACATAGGCGCCGACGCGTGTGTGCGAGGTGCCCTCAGGCCGCAGCCAGATAGTGCCCCGGGCCATCACCTCGCAGCCGCACACCGGTGCTAAAATCACAGCTGGCTATGTTAAAAAAAATGTCCCATGTTGTTAGCGTGGGGGCTCTAAAACACACGGGCCTGCTATGTGAGTTTAACCTCTTGTGTTGCACAGAGGCAACGAGAACTTCCACTTGTCAAGTTGGCCATTAATGTCTTTTTCCTCTAGTGCCATCTGAATGTTTCTTTTTTTTTTTTTTTTTTTTTTTTTTTTTAACATACATTCCTCTCCTAACTCTGATTTGTCTCTCCCTCCTACCAGCCTGTCTTCCTGTCCTTCCTAATAACAGCAGGGGCAGGTAAACGTAACGCAAATAAGCACAAGTGTTGTGTGGTGCAGTGATGTCGTGGTAAATATTCTTTTTTTTTTTTCTTTCTAACAATTGCTTGAGGTAATTTCACACGTGTCACAAATCAAATTTGATGAGTCTTGGTTCTGTGGACAAATGTTTTTGGACAGATTTTTAGGAATTTCAAGAATGTAGTCTTTAATTTTGAGTCACTCATTGTAAAGTATTTTATTGATCATCAAGCTGGCACACAACATGTTGCTTTTTGGTGTTTTCAATAAAATAAATTTTTATCATTAGGTTATTTTCTATCGGACATGTTAGCGCTGGGCAATTATGGAAAGAAAATAATCATGACTCTTAAAGATGATTGATGAATTTCAAAAGTCAATATTTATTCAACTGCCAAAACTCCAAGAATGACCAGAACATAAATGAGTCACAAGTAAAATAATAATATATTACAAAATAGCAATTAAAAAAACAAGAAATCTACAAATACGGCGCTCCTGTGCAGTATTTGGCCTCCTAGGAAAGTGCCATGTTAGTTACATTACGACAAGGAGTAGAAAAAGAAAACTTGCAAAATAACTTTATTATTATCGCATTTTCATCAGATTAGATTAGAAAGAATATACACCTATGAATATTGTTATACTATATATGTGTTTCCAAAGCATTTGTGTGAAATGTATTTGATAATCGTAACGTCCCGTAACTTGTAATGCAAATTTTTGATATCCCGTTTTCTATTGAGTGATAGTATTAAGGTGGCAATCTTTGTCAAGCAAAGTATTGAAATATACAGCACAAAGTTTATAATTCTTTTTGTTGTGTTTTTAGTTTTACGGTACACTCCAACTGGGGTGTCAAACAGCTATAAGCACGCTTGGAGGAAGCCCGAAAAATACACGTCACACGCTTACTGCAAGCAACACGGGTGCAGTCAGTTTTTTCTTTTACAACGCACGAACTTGCAGACACACCACACGGTTGAGCGCATAAAAGATTTTTCTTCAAAGATAATGTTTTCATGATCGTGAGAAGCTAAGATCGAAGTCATGATTAAGATTTGATTCATCATCCATACGTCAATATTTTGACTTTTTAACCTCATTTGGCTCACAGCTGAATTGAAACTTATCCCATCTGACTTTTGATGGGAGGCGGGTTCAACTTCTTGTTTATAAGTGTACAGTACCTAATCCTTTATTGGGGGGTTAGGTTCCAGACCACCCGTAATAGATGAAATCTGCATAGTATTGCCCACATATATTGAATTTGTGTATATTTTAAAGCTGTATGAACCTACCCAAACTCTTATTAATTTTTCCATTACTCCTATTAATGTATCATACTATTACAAACCCATTCTAAGATCTTAAAAACCTTTTAAACTGTAAAACCTACAGTAATCCACAGGAGCGCTGTACACTATTTACATTTTATTCCTTGGAATATGTTTTAAAGACTTGATTGTTCGCAATATCTTGGTAAAGTCTGGACTTTGAAATTCTACCAGCCGAACCAGAGCTGTGTTCCAATACTTTTGTCCAAATTGCCTTAAGCGCTCACACATCAATTTTACTATTTGCTTAAAATGCTGGAGTCATTTTAAGACGTTTTACTCACAAACGTTTTAAAAAAATGTCAGGTTTTAATTGTATACTTTTTGTGTTGTGCTTAAAACATATCTTGTCTTTTGCTTCACAGGTAATTGATGCCAAAGGGGGGGGACAATACATTCTGTGAAGCGTCTCTGTGTGAACACATGGAGACACACACACACACACACACTCACGTGCAAACACAAGCATGCACATCCACTTTGCACAAGCGTCCACTTCCGAAGAACCTATCCAAACTTTTCCAGCAGTCCTCTCAGCTCATTCAATTAAAAGCACGTCATTTTTGCCTCTCCATAAAACACTCCTTGAAAATGCGGCCCGGCACCCGAGGGTGGCGAGGGCCGAGCTCCAGACGAGACACACATCGCTGACCTCACCGTTGCCATGCAACCACTCCACACTGCCCCACACATCACCCCACACCCCTCCGAGAACGAAAAAAAGATGGGACGGCCTAATTCTTGCCAAAACTCTAATTGACAAATCAGTCGTGCTACATATAATTGCCATTTTTTTTGAGGGGGGGGGCTGCCTTTGTCTCCACAGTATGTCTGATTGGTGAACCTGACAAGTGTTTAAAGAAAAAAAAAAGTGCAATGCAAAAGACATATCTATATGGATAAGTTCATTTGTACGTTGGAATGTTTCCAATTAGGCATGTTTTTGGTTTTAGTGCTCTTTTTGTTTTGGAATATCTTTTCAATTTTAGCGTTTCTATATAAATATAACTTGTGATTTTTTTTTTTCCTCCCCCCTCACCCCACTGCCATACCTGACTACATTATTTGAGTCTTGTTTTATATACTGTACCTTTTAAAGCCAGACAATTTATAATTCTTGTGTGTTTTGGAGCTCCTTGCAGCCATGTTGACCTTTGAGGGAGAGCGAGAGAGGGATTTTTATTCCTTTCCAAGAATGTTTTAAAACAGTGCCATATAGACCATGCAAAGTGTAATAAGATTTCATATATAGCACACTCACATATTGCATTATTGTCATTCTTACTCTAATTTATTTTGACTTAATAATAATAATATGGTTCTGAATGTAATTTTAGGTAGGCGTGGGTGTCCTTTTGTCAATTTTGTTACTGCTGTTATGGTGCCAAGTACACACAGATGAAAGGTGAAAATTATGTTTAAATAAGGAACAAAAAACAGTACATGCAAGAAAAGACCAAGTGAAAAGAATGTGGTTTTATTTGTGTTCAATGTAGCCTGCAAGTCTAAAAGCAAAGAGGAAAAAAATGTTATGTGACTGCTTGTTTTGTTTTTATTATTCAAATTTATTACACTACACGTGTTAAGTCATTAGATCGATCCTCTGTGATTTTTTTTTAATTACTGTAATAATGTTATGCCTGCTGCAGAGTTTGTTTTGATTTGAATTATTAAGCAAACTGGTAGGGGAAAAAAACGAAGTTTTTGTTTGTTTGATTTTTTTCCTGCTGCTCGTTGTGAGTTTACTGTAGGAATATTAAGCCGCAGTTTTCCTTCACTCCATTTGACAGTATAAAAGCAAATCGAGATTTTATTCCAGCCCCTGTGGCCAACAGGTGATGACGCACTTGTTAAGCAATAAACTACATTAGCGCTCACTCTGTACGCCTCGCTGTCGTCTTTTCAAGTTTCTCCGCTGTTTAGCCCACAATTTCGTGAAAAGGATGGTTTTCAATTTTAACAGCAGTTTCACAAGTCATTGAAATAAATATATTTGTCAAAAGTGGTCATGTTGACAAATCACATAATGTACCGTAGTTGTATATGATTTAATGTTTGTTTTAATTCATTTCTAAATGCCACTCTAAAGTGAGTCGCTTAAGATGTCTTAAACCCATAAAGGGTTTAAATTTACCAAAAAGTAGACAAGCGCAGTACCCCAGAAGAAGTGGGGGGGGGGGGGGCATTACCACAAGGCCAACACAGACGAAGTGTTGCCCTTCAATATGTTTTCTTTTCATACTTATTTCAACTGCATCGCGTCTGAATGATCTCAATCAAGAATGAAGTTCTCATGTAATATAGTTCATGTTTTTCCTTAAATTAGTTTCATATTTTTGCAGGATTACAACTTGTTTTTGTCGAAGTATTATTTTGTTATAAAATAGATGGTGCTTCCTTAATCGATCTTATAATGAATGATATGTTCAAGTCATTAAAATAAAACTCAATCAACCAGTATTAAATAATGAACAACAACAAAAACAAACCCTTCTAAACGACCTATGAACAATAATGACATCCAATAATTTCACGAATTTATCTTTAATTTATATTAAACCCCATACATTAAGACAACAAAAAGGTGATAAAACAAATGTTTGTTAAATAATTTATTCATAATACAAAGTGTTTCTTTCTATAACCTCCCCGGAAGCAATAATACTCTTTAAAAGCATCCACATAAAAAAAAGAAAACTTCTCCTATCCCGACATCTGCTGAGGTCAAAACAGAAATGTAGTGTCAATTGCATTTTTTAACTTTCTATTTACAGCATTTTGAAGTTGGCGACTTAAAAAGAAGTCCAAATGAAACAGTGGCTCTTTAAGCGCGTTGGGGGCTGCGTGGAGGATGGAATTTTATTTTTTTTTATCCTCCCCACTGCGTCCTACAACATAAATTATTCTGTAAAAAATATATACAATACAATCTCCTGCGTACTTTGTCGTCAACAATCCGTGTTTCGTTATCTATGCGTCGCCTTTTACGACAGTGGATACCCTGCTTCGACTGAGCTTTGAAAGCGTCACAGCCCGTTCACACCTGACATGTGAAACATTGGTGATGAATCCGGATCTGGGGAAAAAAAAAAATCAAGCAAGTTGCAAGTCCCCCCCACCCCCCCAAAAAAAAAAAATAAAATCCATCCCTCCATTGTTTTTCTTGATAGCGCTTGTCGTTGGGGTCAGGAGTGAGCACGTGTACACGTGAAGACCAACATCACACTGTGTTCACACAGGCGATTTCAGTCTTCAACGAAAACGTCCAAATGATTTGAGTGTTATAAGTACGGACTGCAATCCGATCGTGCCCGTCTACATTCGGATGGAGGACTGCAGTTGTCCCAAATGGAGCGTGGTCTCTTTCCAATGTCGCGATGTCAGGTGCGAATTGGCCCGTGGGAGTTTGTTGGGGACCCCCTTGCATGTTGGGGGGGTGGGGGGGGTCATCACAAGGTGTCCGAGCTGTTGCTACAGGGGCTGATGAGAGCCACATTTCCGCCTGCGCCGCTCTTGTGCTTTTTCAACAGTCTCGTGATCTTCTCGTCGTCCGAGTTGGGATCGAGAGGCTTGTTATAGTCGTCGTCGTCCTCGTTGTCCGAGCTCTCCTTCATCTTCTCCGTCTCCGAGTCGTGCTTCTTCTTGGCCGAGGCCATCTCCGCCGCGTGCCTCTTCCTCCACTTGGTCCTCCTGTTCTGGAACCACACCTGCAGATCGGGGAGGGGACAGCACAAGGCCGTTCGAGCCTGCTCAATAGGTGCGCTCCGTGTTTGCGCAAAAATGGAGTGAGTCGCTTACTTTGACTTGGCTCTCCGTCATCCCTAACGAGTAGGCCAGGCGAGCTCTCTCCGGCCCTGCAAGGTACTTGGTCTGCTCGAAGGTTTTTTCCAGTGCGAAGATCTGCTGGCCTGAAAAGGTGGGCCTGGAGTGCTTCTTCTTGCCGTCCTTGTCCAGCATCAAGCTCGACTGAGCTGCAGACGCGAGAAAGAGAAAAAAGAAAAGCAAAGAAAGAAAATGAAAAATAGAGGCGTGCATGCATTATTTCATTCATTCCTGCACATCAAATATTGGTCAGTTATTTTTTTCATTTTAGTAACATCTGGGGAAAAATGTAATTCAATGCCTCTTTATTCAAGCATATGGAAAATTGGCACGATATAACAATTATTGTGAAGATTGTTTGGGCAGCCATTCATTAACACTAAAGCTTGTTATTATATTTTCATTTGATCTGAAGGATTCGTATTTTTTTCCGACTTCAAAATGTTCTTCTGGATTTTAATTCAGGTCTGAATTGTAAATAATGCAGAGAGGACTGCGAGAATAAACTCGTGCGGCCAATGTTGTGTCGTCTGTTTGTTACACAATCGTTATCAACATTTCTAAAACATGACAAACACTTGAGTTTCTTTGCATCTCGAAAGATTTGCTGGCTTGGCATCAATGGCAAAGAACTCCTTTGAGATTCGTGAATGACTCGAACTGTACGTGAAGCCTTTGAGTCATCTCGGTGAAATGTACTGCATAAATCAAATGTACCCATAGCTTACTTCACCATTATATATATATATATATATATATATATATATATATATATATATATATATATATATATATACACACACATTGTATCGGTACACTGGAAAAATGACTTGAATTGACCCTGCATCGGTTGCAACATGGTTAAAATGTAATAAACTGCCGTGTTTTTCTCAAGTTGTCTTCTCTAAAATAACATAAATTTACCACCTCCGGTGAAAGAAAAAAACGTATTTTCGGCTGCACATTTATTAAAATGTGGTAAAATGATGTAACGGGCCACCAGCGTTCCCTCGTAAATAATAGATTAATATATGTTAGCTGAACACATCTGAATCACCTACAGCAAAATGAAATCAAATTAAAGGACTATTGTCGTGTAAAATATGTGTAAAGGCTGGATTAAACTCAAGGTCCGGGGCCCACCTCCGGCCCGCTACCTCATTTTATGCGGCCCGCTGAAATATAAAAGAAGTGTGTTGACTAATTTCATTTGGCAGAAAATATGTACAGAAATGTACATCTTATTTTCACTTTAACTTGTTTTATAAGCGTTGATCCTCACTAAATCCCTTTCAAAATATAATTGGAGAATAGTTGTAAACTAAACTGCAACTACACTGGGGGGTGGGGCATTTCATTTGATCATGTACATCTGTTGCACACGAATAAATGTGGTAAAGTAACGCAATTTCCTCTCCTCTAAAAAATTATATATATATATATATATAATTTATATATATATTATATATATATATATAATATATATATTTTCTTTTTGTTATTTTTATTTACGGGCCTCTTAAGAAAACCAAAAACTACAATGTGGCCCGCGACCGCAAAAAAAAAATTGACATCTCTACACGTTTATAGAAAATGGAAAGAAACACTTGAGTTTGTTTGCATCTTAATGAAGACTATTGAGAATTTTGCCATTTTTTTCCCATGTGGTAAACTGATTTTAGAGGAAAAGAGCGGAAGCTTTTCTTTTGAAATAACGTCTGTTTAGCGCCCTATTCTCATGTGCAACCAACATGTTCAAAAGAAATCCATTCAAAAGGACCACTTTTTCTAAGTTTTGATTTTATTTGTATTGTTTTACAGTAAATGTGAAGGACTTTGTGAGTTTTGTCTCTGAGGGCGCTATTGAAAACAACAACAACAACACGATTTCGCTGAAATACGTAAGACGCGTTAAGATGTGCCGAAGTGCAGCGCGGAACTTACACGGACAAGGCACGCGCGGGTCCCTCCACGGGGACCCCTGCATGACCCCGGGCCAGAAGATTGGCGCCCGGCCGGGCAGCTCGGCCAGCGGCTTTGGGTAGCGCGACACGGCGGGGCCGAAGTACATCCCGGCGGCGGCTGCGGCCGCGCCGGCCAGCCCGTTGATGCCGTTGATCCTGGGGAAGCCGGCGGAGAGCAACTGGCCGGCCCCGGTGATGGGTCTCCCCAGGATGTCGCTTATTCCGTGCGGGGTGCCCCCGCTCGACAGCTGGGAGTTGAGGCTGGACAGCGACGGCGCCTTGAAGCTGCCCCCCGCCCCCGCCCCCGCCGCCGCCGCCGCCGCAGCCGCCGCCGCCGCGGCGGTCACCGCCGGGCTGTGCTGCAGCGCGTACGGGAACAGGGACGTCTTCATCTCGGTCATGTTGTGCAACGCCGCCAGCGGGGTGCTGCCCAGGACGAAAGCACTCTGCCGGTTAGCCTCCATCTGGCCCACAGCAGCTAACATTGGTCAACATCAACCGCCCGCCAGCCGCTCGCTCCGGAGCGAAAGGAAGGAGAAGTCGCGAAGCAAAGTTGGCCGACTCTCCAACTCCCCGGGTGAGAAGCCAACTTGGTCCCAAATGTCCTCGCCTCGTCAGCGGGAGGCTCCGGGCCGAGTGCCAGGAAGTCTCGGGATTGTTGTGGCCGCTTTTGACGCACTCTTGGCGGTGTGTCGCCAGCCGAGAGGGACCCTCTGATAACACGGCAGACACCTGCACGGGCGGTTCTGCCATTGGAGGAGTCGCAGGAACGCCGCGCGCTGATTGGACGGCACCGGGACGGCTTCTGTGCTCCGATTGGATCACACGCTCAATTCTGCTGCTGCCTGGACTTGGGGTGGGGGGCACTTGACGTGAACCGGAGGACTCCGTGGATTTATTACAGACGGGCCATCACATTAAAAATTAGCCGAGTATTTGTCATTATCATTTTGAAACTACGACTTCTCTTTATTATTGTTTAATCCCACTTGCTTCTCATTCACGCAAAGCTTACTGTTTGACAACGATTGCACTAAACGTCACGGTTTAAAACTTTTTTTCCATTTCACTGAACGTGTCGTAAACGTGTCGAGGTTGTGCGCTCCCCAAATCTGCCTGCAACTGACATTTACTATGACAAAACCCGTGTAACACAAATATGCAAAGCTGTTCCTGTGAAATTAAATGGGCAAATAGATTTTCTTGGCGATTTTTTTTATGTAATGACATGTTCATTTTCAAACATAAAAAAAAGCATATGCATCATGCTATTTACCTAAAATATTGTTCTCTTATTTTACTTTTTGCATTCAAAACAAATCTAAAATGGGATTAGCCAAAGGCTTTCGTGAAAATTCGATACGGAATATTTTAAAATGTTTTTTTTTTATTATCATCCCAAAGTGTACTCTTTAAAAAAACATTTATCTGCTCATTTGCGTATAAAGGATAAACTTGTATGTGTTTCAGAAAATGCTTGTTTCAGAGACAAACAGTGGAAGTGGGAAAAAGTGTGTGTGTGGGGGTGGGGGTGGGGGGGGGCGTCGGTTTCCAGTCATCACTGTGAGTGCTGCAATATTTTATGAAGATGGAAGGTTGTAAGAATGAAATATCACCGTGTTGTCATTTGAAAGGCACAAAATGCACCTCGCTTCTCATTTTCCCACCAAGGAAAAGATTGTGATTTTTAAAAGGTTTTCAACGCGAGGTGATTCACAATTGTGACAGCATGTCTTCAAAGTTGTAGAGTACATACTGATACATTGCGAAGGTTTTCCCTTCCAACATCACCCCTGGTCTGTTCTCATTAGGTCGTGTGCATTTTTTTAAAAGAACAATTTTCTTAATAATCGCTATAGGATCATCATAAAAAGACGCTAAATCCCTTGCAAGCGCCATTTCAAAAGTACACCAAACAGTCAGTGGGAGACCATTGACCCCCCCCCAAAAAAAAAAAAAAAATGGAGCACTTTTTCATTTTGCAGTTCATCTGCAGCCGAACACTGCTGTGCCAACCCGGACCGTCACAATACAAGAACAAGCCACCTTCAACGTGATTCTAATTCACTCTTTGGAATCTTATGACTTTATTACAACCCACCAAATTACATGCAAACATGAGCTCTCAAAATGAAAAATTATAAGTGAATTTTTCAAACAACGTAAAACATGGGGACTCCATATACATATATATTGTTGTATATTGTTGAAAGAAAAAAAACGACGTCAACAATATCACCATGAATCACACATTTTATGAGCATAATTTAATGAATATTCGTACCTTTTGCTCATATACCGGACTCACCGTGTGGGTAAATATAAGGTTCTGATTTATGCAGAATTTTTTTTGTGTGTGTGTTAACAATGGCTCAGCCACAGGCCTTTGTCTATGCGTCGAATGGGAATGGGTTAATAAAGATGGAAACGATAAGATTATCTGGCTGTAATCTGGCCACAGATGGGAACGAAAGATATCTCACGGGGGAAATAAGCAGATGTTTGCTCACACAAAAAAAATAAAATAAAATAAAAATAAAAAAGCACCCACACGACTGTTTCAACCTCTGAATTTCCCTCCTCTAACATTTAAATGCCTCATACCTCATTAAAATGAAAAATTTAAACTGTCTGAATAAGACAATACACAAACAAACCGATGTTTTTTTTTTCAGGCGACAACAGGTTCCATCTAAGTATACTCGATGGTAACGGTATATGAAAACATTTGTCACTTATAAAACCACATTTGCGCTTGTAAAACATGCAAGTAGCGGCACCCAGTGGTCAAATCTGAAACGTCCCAGTCAGACAGGGCCAGAGAAAATCCCTTCATTGATTGATGACTTTGCCGATTTACTAGTCGGTGAAGTGGGCACCGAGTTCAGGGATGATTGATTTAGATTTACATATGAATGAGAATTAACTAATCATGCACACTGAGCGGTTGTTTGTCTAAATGTCTCTTGATTGGTTGGTAACCAGTCCAGGGTGTCCAACCCGACTCTCTCCAGGAGACAGTTGAGAAATTGAGGAAAACCTCTTAAGAGAACAGATGGATGGACTGGATTGTGAATCCAATCCGCTCTTGATTTTCCCTACCTGCTATCTGAGAATTAGGAGTTAAGAAAACAGTGACATTTGAGCATTCCTGATCTGCTATCAGTGGATTACAGAGCATTGCATATTTGGCCCACGACAAATTTACCATCTTCAAAGCCTCACCCTCTCAAATATGAAGTTGATTGCTCTTGTTTCCTGGTTTTGAAGTGATCGGCCAAATTTGAGATTGGGGTCTTTCCTAATGGATCTGGTGATTCGGTGCATGTTGCTGTACGTGGGTCCTAGACAACACACCTTCTTCTTTTCCTTTCGGCTTGTCCCATTAGGCGTCGCCACAGCGTGTCATCTTTTGCCATCTTAGCCTATCTTCTGCATCTTCCTCTCTAACCCCAACTGCCCTCACCACATCCATAAACCTTCTCTTTGGTCTTCCTCTCGCTCTTTTGCCTGGCAGCTCCATCCTCAGCACCCTTCCACCAATATACTCACTTTCTCGCCTCTGAACATGTCCAAACCATCGAAGTCTGCTCTCTCGAATCTTGTCTCCAAAACATCATGGCCAGCCTCACCACTGTTTTGTAAACTTTGCCCTTCATCCCAGCAGAGACTCTTCTGTCACATAACACACCAGACACCTTTCGCCAGCTGTTCCAACCTGCTTGGACCCGTTTCTTCACTTCCTTACCACACTCACCATTGTTCTGGATTGTTGACCCTAAATATTTGAAGTCCTCCACCCTCGCTATCTCTTCTCCCCGTAGCCTCACTCTTCCCCCTCCACCTTTCTCATTCACGCACATATATTCTGTTTTAGTTCGGCTAATCTTCATTCCTCTCCTTTCCGGTGCATGTCTCCATCTTCTAATTGTTCCTCTGCATGCTCCCTGCTTTCACAGCATATCACAATATCATCTGCGAACATCATGGTCCAAGGGGATTCCAGTCTAACCTCATCTGTCAGCCTATCCATTACCACTGCAAACGGGAAGGGGCTCAGAGCTCATCCCTGATGCAGTCCCACCTCCACCTTAAATTATTCTGTCACACCTAAGGCACACCTCACCATTGTTCTGCTGCCCTCATACATGTCCTGTACTATTCTAACATGTTTCTCCGCCACACCAGACTTGCACATGCAGTACCACAGTTCCTCTCTTGGTACTCTGTCATAGGCTTTCTCTAGATCCACAAAGACACAATGTAGCTCCTTCTGACCTTCTCTGTACTTTTCCACTAGCATCCTCAAAGCAAATAATGCATCTGTGGTACTCTTTCTAGGCATGAAACCATACTGTTGCTCGCAGATACTTACTTCTGTTCTGAGTCTAGCCTCCACTTCTCTTTCCCATAACTTCATTGTGTGGCTCATCAACTTTATTCCTCTATAATTCCCACAGCTCTGAACATCCCCTTTGTTCTTAAAAATGGGAACTAGAACACTTTTCCTCCATTCTTCAGGCATCTTTTCGTCCACCAGTATCCTGTTGAATAAGTTGGTCAAAAACTCCACAGCAATCTCTCCAAATTGCTTCCATACCTCTACCGGTATGTCATCAGGACCAACTGCCTTTCCATTTTTCATCCTTTGTAGTGCCTTTCTGACTTCCCCCTGACTAATCATTGCCACTTCCTGGTCCTTCACACTTGCCTCTTCAACTCTTCCTTCTCTCTCATTTTCTTCATTCATCAACTTCTCAAAGTATTCTTTCCATCTATTTAGCACACTACTGGCACCAGTCAACACATTTCCATCTCTATCCTTGACCACCCTTACCTGCTGCACATCCTTCCCATCTCTATCCCTCTGTCTGGCCAACCTGTAGAGATCCTTTTCTCCTTCTTTCATGTCCAACCTGGTGTACATGTCTTCATATGCCTCTTGTTTAGCCTTTGCCACCTCTACCTTTGCCCTACGTCGCATCTCGATGTACTCCTTTCGCCTCTCCTCAGTCCTCTCAGTGTCCCACTTCTTCTTCTTCGCTAATCTCTTTCCTTGTATGACTCCCTGTATTTTGGGGTTCCTCCACCAAGTCTCCTTCTCCCCTTTCCTACCCGAAGACACACCAAGTACTCTCCTGCTTGTCTCTCTAATTACCTTGGTTGTCGTAGTCCAGTCTTCTGGGATCTTCTGATGTTCATCGAGAGCCTGTCTCACCTCTTTCCGAAAGGTCACACAATATTCTTCTTTCTCAGCTTCCACCACATGGTTCTCTGCTCTACCTTTGTCTTCTTAATCTTCCTACCCACCACCAGAATCATCCTACACACCACCATCCTATGCTGTCGAGCTACACTCTCCCCTACCACTACTTTACAGTCAGTAATCTCCTTCAGATTACATCGTCTGCACAAAATATAATCCACCTGCGTGCTTCTACCTCCGCTCTTGTAGGTCACTATATGTTCCTCCCTCTTCTGGAAATAAGTGTTCACTACAGCCATCTCCATCCTTTTTGTCCACCACCATCCGTCCCTCAAAGTTTCTTTCCTGGATGCCATACTTACCCATCACTTCTTCATCTTCCCTGTTTCCTTTACCAATATGTCCATTACAATCTGCACCAATCACAACTCTCTCGCTGTCTGGCATGCTCAGAACTACTTCATCTAGTTCCTTCCAGAATTTCTCTTTCAACTCTAGGTCACATCCTACCTGTGGGGCATAGCCGCTAACCACATTCTACATAACACCTTCAATTTCAAATTTTAGTCTCATCACTCGATCTGATAATCTTTTCACCTCCAAGACATTCTTAGCCAGCTCTTCCTTTAAAATAGCCCCTACTCCATTTCTCTTCCCATCTACTCTGTGGTAGAATAATTTAAAACCTGCTCCTAAACTTCTAGCCTGACTAAATTTCCACCTGCTCTCTTGGATGCACAGTGTATCAACCTTTCTCCTAATCATCATGCCAACCAACTCCTGAGCTTTTCCTGTCATAGTCCCAACATTCAAAGTCCCTACATTCAGTTGTAGGCTCTGTGCATTCATCTTTTTCTTCTGACGAGGGATCTGGTTTCCTCCTCTTCTTTGTCTTCGACCCACAGTAACTGAATTTCCACCGACGCCCTGCAGGTTATCAGTGCCGGGGGTGGGCGTTGTTAACCCTGGCCACGACCGATCCGGTATGAGATTCTTTAGATGAACCCTCATATTTGTTTGGCACAGTTTTTATGCCGGATGCCCTTCCTGACGCAACCCTCTGCTTTTATCCGGGGTTGGGACCGGCCTACAGATTGCACTGGTTTGTGCCCCCATAGGGCTGCATTAATGCCTCTCTAACTTCCCCCTTGCTAATCATTGCCACTTCCTGGTCTTTCACAGCTGCCTCTTCTCCTCTTCCTTGGCTCTCATTTTCTTCATTCATCAACTCCTCAAAGTATTCATACTATTTATTTGGCACACTGCTGCCACCAGTCAACACCACCATCCTATCCCATCTGGCCACACTCTCCCCTTTCACCACCTTAACCCCGTTCACATAACACACACTTCACAACATCATTCTTTTCTGAATTAAAAAAACTATAAAGAAAATGTTGTTTAAAAAAACTATGAAAACACATTTATTAATTCATTTTTATTATTATTATTATTTTTACTTTTAGTTTTCCATGTACCAGAGCCTGTCCTCCCTGAATGTGGGGGTGAAGCAAAGTACACCCTGAATTGGTCACCAGCCAACTGCACAGTATATATAAACAAACAACCCAAGTGCAATTTAGAGTTTTCAATTGACCTAACATATGTTTTTGGGATGTGGTAGGCAAGGAGGAGGTACCTGAAGAAATCCCACACAGGCATGCTGAAGAACATGTAAACTCCACACAGGCGAGCCCAGGTTCAAATCTGGGTCTTCAGAATTGTGAAACAGATGTGGTTAAAAACTTTAAAACTGAAGAAACATCGGCTGGCATAGTGATGTTGCTGCAGGTGCAGCTGTAGCTTCTTGTCCATTTCACTGCTGTAATATATATGATATCTGTTATATATAATATTGAGACAATTGTTCTGATATGTATTTTCAAAGGTTGACGTGAGAATAATTACGCATGTTCACATAAATTCTGATCATGACTGATGGGACTTTTGTAGGCCGGCTTGGTGACTGACTGGTGTGCACATCTCCCTCACAGTTCTTAGGACTGTTGTTCAAATCTGGCCTCGCCTGTGTGGAGTTTGCGTGTTCTCCCCGTCCCTGAGCGGGTTTTCTGTGGGTACCCTGGTTTCCTCCCACATCCCCAAAACATGCATGGTAGACTGATAGAAGACTCAAAGTTGTCTGTAGGGATGAATGTGAGAATGAATGTTCAGGGTGTACCCCCCTGCCCCCCGACATATGCATCATAGACTTCAGCATCCTGTATTTTATATTGTGGTTTACAGTAATTTAGAACTACAATGGATCACATTGACAACTGTTTAGAATATTATGGTTGCAAACAACTAATATTGTAAAACTATAATCCAGACATTGGTGAATTAATACTTCATTTCACAATGTCATCCAGAGCACATTAAGGATAATTATCTTTAAATACAATGACTTCTGATACGGCTCTAAACTGGCTCATTAGAGATTTAAATAGAGGAATGCTGTGGTTGCTATGCCAACAGTTGTGCCATTCATAAAAAAAGTAAAAAAAATAAAAAAATAAAAAAAACTTTGCTGGTTTATCAATGCAGGAGAGTAGTTGTAGTAGTAGTAATTTATTTACCTTTTCAATTTTATTTTTGAAACATTCAATGATTGTAAATTTGGAATTAGCGATAATGAATTATATCTGGGTCTTTCAGAAGGAATAATGACAAGACCGACTGATGGGCAAGCACCTTATGAATGAAGGATAAAGTTGCCCCGCGGGGATCAATCAAAAAAATTCTGAATCTGAATCTAAAACGAGAATACTCCTTATTCAGCAAACGAAACCACACATTCCTTTTGACACCACCAGATGGCAACATACATTAATTTAAGAGCTGATCTGGAACCTCTGAAGGAGTTTTCCCCAACCTTTAATGTTCCAAAAAAGTGGAATACTCAAATAATTTCAATCAATTTCCAAATCTGGATCTTTTTTAATTGAGTTTAAAGATGGTATACTCACAAGCAGCCATGCCGTATTTGTTTGTAGTTTGATGCAAAGATTTGTTACGTGTTATTTGTGGTTAGGCCATTTTCATGAGTTTTGATACTCTACACGTGCAACAACGGTAAATTCTGGAGGTGTTAATTCCATGTTTATCGTTGCAAAAAACAAATTTTTGATGCATTGATTTTGGATCTCATTCGATAATATTTGTGTAAATGTGAGTGATGGCTGCTGATCCCAACACGTGACCAGTACCCTGGCCCTTGCCCCTGGGAAAAACTCTAGACTACATCTTTCTTTTTTGTATGGTCCATTTCGAACACAAGGTAAAAAAAGGAAAAGCACGACAGAAAATGGATGAAAGAATGAAATGTGTGTCAATCATGAAACATTAACCTTTTCCTTAAATGCTAATGCATTGGGGGGGAAACATGCTTGAGAGTATCCCGAAAGTTCATTTGTCAATAATTTCAAACAAATGATGTCTGTGTCCTTTTGGTGAGTCAGTGTTTCAAGAACCCCTGCACGGGGCTGTAAACGGGTGCTGACTGGGATTATTTAATGGACGTAAACACTGTTTGGTTGCATTAAGGAGAAAATAATGCTTCCAAGCAGGGGCACCTTAAAAACTGCAATTTTATGAAATCATAAGAAAGTTAAGCACGTTAAAAGTTTGAAGTGGTGCTCCTGTGAACTTCTATGTACAGTAAGTGACAGAAGTGTAATGAGTGTCAGCACGGAGATTAATGTCATGTCTGCTGTTAGGCAGACACGAAGGGTACAAACTGGGTGCTTGGGAGAGTTGGAGCACCCGCGGGGTCAGGCTGATTGATGACTTGGACACGCAAAGGTCATCACAGCCGGGGCACCGCAGCCCCCAACATAGCGCCAAGGTCTCAGAGGCTACCGCCGTTTGAATTGCCTCCATTTTCCTGTAAATATTCAGCATTTTTTTTTTTTTTGTTCTTGAAGGCATTTGTAAGGGACACAGTCGAGGGAGGCGAGTGAAGAAGTGTGAGTATTAATGTCAGATGAAGGAGAAAGGAGGCTGTCTGGATTAAGACAAATGAGACGCTGGCATTGGACTGTTTTTTTCGGCACTTGTCACTAACCCACAATTTATTATTTGGATTCAGAAGGAGGAATGAATCAACAATATTATGACGCTGTTTCCGAATGGTATGCTTTGTGGAGTTATACTTCAAATCAGATGTTTTACTCATATTACAAAGGCTAAAAATAATCAATGCCTTTTATGTTGATTGTTTAGTAGCCTAGGTGTGAGTTGTAAAACTTGAATACTGTCGTGGATGTAAAAAGTCGAGACACCCCTGTTCAAATGCCAGCTTTTCTTGTTCTTGAAGCCCTTTTGCAAACTGCTGGACAGCTAATTTGTCACGCAATAGAGCGAAAGGGAGAGGAAGCCAGCTCCTTGGCCAATTGGATGCAGATACTGCATTGTTGATGAAGGAGGGACCATTTGGCTCCAGGTTGCTTCCAATCTCCACCATTAATAATCCATTATAAAGTTGCTGCATCTTTACAGTATTGTGTGACAGAACAACTGCGTCTGTCTTACAATTGAAGATACATTCACCTTGTTGATCCTATTCGTTGATTTTCATCCAATCTACATGTCCAATATGGCGAGATGTCATGGTGGTATGCAAAAATGCATTATGCACAAGTGGATAAACTGCACCATCCATCCATCCATCCATCCATCCATCCATCCATCCATCCATCCATCCATCCATCCATCCATCCATCCATCCATCCATCCATCCATCCATCCATCCATCCATCATCCATCCATTTTCTTTACCGCTTATCCTCACAAAAGTCATGGGAGTGCTGGAGCCTATCCCAGCTATCAATGAGCAGGGGGCAGGGTAAACCCTAAACTGGTTCCCAGCCAACTGCAGGGGACATGAAGACAGACAACAGTTGCACACACAATCACACTTAGGGGCAATTTAGAGTCTCCAATGAATGCCTTTTTTGGGATGTGGGAGGAAACCAGAGACGTCAGAGAAAACCCGCGCAGGCATAGGGTGAACATGTAAATTCCACACAGATTGGGTGGGGATTTGAACCCCGGTCCCAGAGCTGTGAACCCAACGCAACCACTGTGCCTGTAACAGCATCATTAGTGCTAATTATTTTTCTTGGCACTTTGATCTTGTTCACACACCCATGTCATTCCTAATTTCCAAAGTAGGCCTGTAAGAAAACACCGTGTCGTCTACAAAGAAAGGTTGCTACAATGGTAACCTATTGTGAATAGAAATCCATTTCTCAAGCTTTCATTAGCATATCTGATCATATGACATATCGTATGACTCTACAGACTTTAAAAAGATGGAATTCTGTGGCCTATGTTCAAGATAAAGGGGATCGCGATTAGACCATGACAATTTCAAGTCAGAGAGATAAATATTCAAGGACACAAAAGGGAGGAACAAATCAAGAGTTTGTGTGTGAGGACCTTGAATGAGGCATTCAAAGCCAAATGATAGACCTTGCACATAGATTAATGTAAGTTTGTGTTGCGAATTGAGTATTGCAAGAACATCTTGAACAGACTTTCGCACATCTTTTTTCAAATGAGTGGAATTATTTTTTTCCATAGATATTTCGCACCCTTGCTACGTTTTTGAGTGTACACTGATCACAACCATCCATTGACCATTAAAGGGGAAATCCAGTGGTTTGCATGAACAGTGTATCCAATAGGTCATGTAATATGTACCCTATTTTGACAATGTGATGTTAAATCCTCTCTCATTTAATACTGTTTTGAGAAGATTTTTATCTACAAGTACGAATTTTCAGGGGCGCTGCCATTTTTGCGAGTCACATGACCTACGCGTGCGGATGTAATGTGTACTGTGCCGCAACAAAGGCTCGATTACATGGGACACAATTTATGCCCAGCGCCGATTTCTTGTATTTACCCTCATCTGATGAAGAAATAGCAATATCGGTTGATCGTAAAGACTAAGGAAATTTTCCCATACAGATTTGAACCTGTGGCTGTAATTAATCTTGACTATTCGGAGGTTTCTTCAGGCGGAATGACGAGGAGTCTGAATACTCAGAGGCCTATGCGCGACATAAGTGCGTAAACATAGGCCCCCAGGAACTCCAAGCTGGCAGCCGCAGATAGTTGTTCGGACGGGAATGATGCGGAGTCTGACTAGCGAGCTCCGGCGGCGGGCCACCAGCCAAGCGTCCAGGTGGCAGAGACCGTTAGCCCCGGACGCCAAAGCTCGGCTAAAGGCCTCCGCCGCCGCTGAAGTCAGGCGGCTCCGGTGGCGGGCCGCGAGCCAAGCTTCGATGTCCCACATTTCGACATTGAAAATGGCACCGCCCCTGAAAATTCGTAATTGTCGATAAAAATCTTCTCAAAACACTATTAAATGAGAGAGGATTCAGCATCACATTGTCAAAATAGGGTATATATTACATGACCGATTGGATAGACTGTTCATGCAAAGCACTGGATTTCCCCTTTAAGTAAAAGACAGTGAATGGACTGGAA
The DNA here is from genome assembly GCF_019802595.1 of Syngnathoides biaculeatus. Classification (NCBI taxonomy): domain Eukaryota; kingdom Metazoa; phylum Chordata; class Actinopteri; order Syngnathiformes; family Syngnathidae; genus Syngnathoides; species Syngnathoides biaculeatus. The sequence continues at coordinate 22,404,381 of NC_084651.1, forward strand.
ACTTTAAAGATAAAAAAACAAACAGTCATTTTCAAGTTGTAGCTGCACAAGTATGTGAGTATGTCAGGCATATTGCATAATTCAGATGTGCCCGTAAACTAATGCAAGTAAACTGACTGAACTTCGTTAAGCGACAACACCCAAAGTGTATGAAGGGAATGTCTCACAGTCACCACTTTACATAGAATACGTATGTATATATTTGCGAAACTAATTGCAACTAAAAACAGCAAAAGTCGTTTGTAAATCTGATAATTTCATATGTTACCTGCATATTCATGATATTTCAATAATTACCATTACAATAACAGTGTTCCTACATTGGTAAATGTAAACACCCAAGCCAATGTTAAAAAAAACATTTTTTTCTAATAGGCCTACATATACAAGATGCGGAGTTGTTTGCAGAGCGGCTCAGTGAATAGAAACATTTTATTGCATTTACAATCAAGCGGTGCTTAAAATGGGACATTGCAGCAGTGGTAGAGCCTAGGCCACACAGTTCTGAGGTCCAGGGTTCAAATCCCGGCCCTGCCAGTGTGAAGTTTCCATGTTCTCTCTCTGCCTGTGTGGTTTTTCTCCGGGCACTCTGGTTTCATCCCAATATTAATATTAGATCTGTTTGTAGATGTGATCAATTTCCATTTTGCAATGAAGATGATTAACTCCTTTAAAATCTCCGAAAACACTACAAGACAACAATGCTATTAATAGTTGAAAAATTGAAGCATACACAGTGTACTTATTATTACTCATAACCAACACTACAATCTTGAACTCTGAAACTCATTTTGTTTCAGATTATGCTTTAATAATAATCTAAAATACAATAAACCAGAGTCAAGTTCAGTACAGTCACATGCAGTAGATTGAAACACATTATTTTTCTGCTTACTCAGTGTTATGAGAAAATGATTACTCACACACGAGTTAACTTTCTGAAAATCTGGGTATCAGGAAGAGATTTGTAACAAAAACAGAAGGATTACAGGCATAATGGAAAACTTTCAATTTCATATAGTGCATACTTTGTTAGCAAAAAAACCTTGACCGTATGTAAATGTATCATTCAAAACAAAGTGTAAACTTGGGTTATGACCAAACTGATTTAAAGCAAAGCAAAGCAAAGCAAAGCAAAGCACATTCAATAGTGCATTTTATACACAAGGTAAGGTCAGTGTGCTTTACATCATTGCCAGCATTTGAATACAAAGAATTAAACATATAAAACGGGGCAAAATTAAAGATTAAATGAAAACAAAAGTGCAATTAAAACAGTGAATAGTGCAAGAAATATTGAAAAGTGGAAATATTCTAAAAAAGAATAAGGAAAAAAAGTTTTCCTCCTGGATTTAAAAATATTCATGTTTGAGCTAACATCACCTCTGTTGGCAATTTATTTCTTTTTTGTGCAGTATAATAGCTAAATGCTGCTTCACCACGTTTGTTTTGGACTCTGGGCTCCACAATTTGACCTGAGTCCGTCGATCTCAGAGCTCTACTGGCTCTGAATTCCGTAAGCATTTCTGTCTGTATTCAGGATCTAAACCCTTTAGTGATTTATAGACCACCAGGAGAACTTTAAAATCTATTCTAAAGCAGACTGGAAGCCAGTTGTAAAGGCTTTAGAATTGGAGTTATATGTGTGGAGGAGGGGGCTTTTGCATCTTAGTGGACGGTGTTTTTGGGTGTGGGGGGATGGGAGCTAGGATCTTAGCATGGTGTGGCCTGGATTCCAACATTGATCATAGGGTTCAATTCATCCGTCAGACCTAACATTGCATTCAGAGAGTGAGTTTTGAAACCGGAGTGCCCGGAGAAAACCCACGCAGGCACGGGAAGAACATGCAAACTCCACATGGGTGGGACCGGGATTTGAAACCCTGTCCTCAGAACTGTGAGGCCAAAGCTCTACAGCTCCTCCACCGTTCCGACTATTATTGATATAGTATATAATATAATATATTGATATAACAAATATTCTGCTTCAGCCTCACCTTTCTCCACTTTTCAGTTATAGAGCAATGAACTGTTGTTGAGTTTGTTTAGCATGTTATAATGAAATGTATTTTCACTTATATATATGCGGCACGGTGGATCAGCTGGAAAGCATTGCCCTCACAGTTCTGATATCCCGGGTTCAATCCTCGACCTGCCTGCGTGGAGTTTGCATGTTCTCCCCGTGCCTGCGTGGGTTTTCTACGGGTACTCCCATTTCCTCCCACATCCCAAAAACATGCAACATTAATTGCATACTAAATTTACCCTAGGAGTGATTGTGAGTGCGACTGTTGTCTGTCTCCAAGTGCCTTGCGATTGCCTGGAAACCAATTCAGGGTGCCTCCTGCACATTGACAGCTGGGATAGGCTCCAGCACTCCCTGCGATCCTTGTGAAGATAAGCGGTGAAGAAAATGGACGGATGGATGGAGGGATATATTTATATATATATATTGTCAGGTTCACCAATCAGACATTCATTAAACAGGACAAAAAAGGAAGCAAAGACACCAGTTCAAGTCTCGCGAGGAGAGAGGAGAGGAACTGTCTCGTACAATTCACCACTGCCCTCTCTGATTATCCTCTCCTCAGCATCTCTATTTATTTAGTTTTAAGACGCCCCTTATTTACATGGATGTTACAAAAAGGAGATGACACGCAAAACAGTTGGAACAAGGTGTACATGTTTGTGCATGTGCGTGGGCATGTGTGGAAAATTGCTGAATACATGTGTGGTCATAATTTCTTTAACAGGCAGCAGTTCTAACAGTTCTGATGATTAGATGTTTTTGTTCTTGCTATCTCCTGCTAGGAGGCTGCCACGTTATCTAGGGCAGAGCAAAGCCTTTCTTTATTGGAAGCAAATGTATGATAATTATGATCACAATTATTCCTACATATATTTTTTTTCAATTTTTTTTTATATCAACCCTGATATCACCAAAAACACTCTTTGACATTTGCTATATCTGTGCGTGTGTGTGTGTGTGTGTGCGTGTCGCTCTTTGCACTAAGACACCTAATTACAGCACCAGTTACCATCACGTTCAATAAAACAATGGCAGGATTTGGATTCAGTTCCTCTTCCAGGTGAGCCAATCGACGTGAGTTGCAAGCATCTTGGCCATCAGCGCTCTCCTGAGGGCTGCTGCCGACGGCCCATTTCACAATACACTCCAGGAGAGCTGTTACCAGGAGGAAAGACTCACTCCTCTGGGCTCATGAATTCACATGAGGATGTGGTGGATGTCCCTGGCTGGGCAACAATATTTATATTCATCAGATAAAGTCCAGTGAGGAGTTTGCTGCCACTACACGCAAACAATGCATATTATGACCCAAACCTTGCAAAAGACAAACCTGGTGAACGTCATCAAGGAAAGATCACAAGATTGTGTTTCTGATCTACTTGAGCAGAACAAAGTGTAACCGATGTCTGTTCATGCATTTCTGTGCATAAATGCTTCTTTGCTAACAGATGTGCATCATCAATGATTTTGTGTGGCTCATAAACAAATTGGTCCACTTCCTCTCTCTGCTTTGGAGCAAGTTGTAGCCTCTGTTTAGTGCACAGAGAGAAGACAGAAGGAACTACGGATGGTTTGCATCCCCGCAGTTCATGTGTTTGCTTGTCAGTCGTCAAGCATCCATTTTTGTATTTAGTGAGGCATAGGCTTCCCGTTTGCCTCCGATAAATCTGTGGCAGACAACTTGCGACTTACGTGCTGTCTGAAACACTAGCCAATTTACAACCAGAATTCTTAGATTTGTTCCATGAAATTGGATGAATGCATTTCAAGTTGTCTATTGTTTGCATTCCGTTACATTTCTTTTGGGTCCATTGTTCTCAGTACTGTGTGGATGGCTTTTGTCCAACCAGATTTCAGCCTCTATGTTATATGTTGCCATGACAATCTAATCTGTCCATGACCTTCCATTGTGTTCAGATCATTTAGCAAGTTACATTCAGTTCACAAAACACATCGGTAGCAATCAGCACACACTTTAATAATTGTCCTGAGCGAAAATGTATTTGTTTCTTTTGCTAAATATTGAATCCAAACTGCGTCACATGATGAATACGGTACAGTTGTGTGCTTCTCACGGTTTCTAAAACTGTGTTGAAATAGTGGCGGTATTAAGAGGCCATCCCATCCCAAGGCCAAAGTACTCAATTCATGACCATTACTTCAATTAATGATGTAAAATAGAAAGATATAGACTATATAGTATATAAACGGGCATTTTGTATCCTTGCTCATCTGTTAGCTCATTTTACTATTTAATGACTCTCAAATATGTCATCAGAAAACAAGCCTAAAATGACTTCTATTTTGCCATAAACATTTTCTGCAGGGATTGTTTTGAGCTCCAAAAGATTGGAGTCAGTGACAAAATTCTTATTATAAGGACATTTCATTCTTGTATTTGGACAAAAGTATCCCAACATGATGCCTTTTTATATAGTTTTAAGTCTTTAATCAAGAAGACAAATAAATATTTTTACAGCATAACAGCGGTGAAGCACAAATAATGAAAAAAAACAATGCTCTCACAAACCCCCAAAAGTAGCACGCAACAATAAACACTCATTACAGTTTATTAGAATATCAAAGGGGAATAAGAACATGTAAATACATTGATTATTCAATGTAAAACCAAAAAGATCGATAGCCTCATTTGTTGCAGAGAAAAGTGAAAAATGAGCTTGATGGACTTTCATTTTGGGTATTCAATTCCTCTTCCAGGTGTGCCACTCCTACTTTTTGCTACTTCCACTTATTCACGATAATTTTTTTTTCTCTTGTTAATTCTGTAGATATTTCTCGCCATCCTAATGTCAGGGGCAGTGTCATGCCACTGCCGTTATCGTGGCTGATTCTGATGGCAGCTCGTCACATGTGCCTCATTGAGGACAATTATGTCATGTATTTAGCATTATTTAAATTTAGACTTTTGTGTAAAATATGATATATTCCCAGTACCCACACTTAGATTTTCCCTGAGATTAATAATAAAAAATAATATAAAAAATACATTTTAATTATAAAATAATTAAAAAAATAAAAATTATTTTTTTATATAAAATAAAAAGTTACAAAGGCATCTCCTCTTCTGTTACAGAATGTTTTTTTTTCAAGTTGTAGTATTACCGTTCTTGACCAGAAAGCAGAACTTCTCCATAAAAGTAGAACAGTGTTAACACCTGGATGAAAATTAATAGGAAGAAATAGTAACAACGCAATGGTGAAAAGTTGTGATAAGAGAAAATACGACCAAGAAGGGCAAGGGTCATGTGGGCCCCTGGGAGTGTTGACAAATAAGTGCGGCTGCCGCCATCCCTGAACTCAGCCATTCTTGTTCCATTTGGGATTAATATATGTTTGTCCCTCAAGAGTGTTTTGGTACTTTGTGACCCTTAAAATTTAAGAAAATAAAAATATTTTTTTTTTTTTTACCTGATGCAGATGAGCTGAAAATTGCTTGATTGGCCCATTGGGACACCTCCAATAATAACATAGTGTTAGAGAAAAGGTCGTTTCAGCAAATTTTCAGCAAATTTGTCATTTCAGAAGTCGATGCGATTGGCTACCAGTTTAGCCAATCGCATGAATCAGTACCAGAAGTAGCTCTTGGTTGAAAAAAAAAAATGCTGGTGCCCGCTGTTGTTGAGGATATCCACTTGATTGCCTCATCAGGCTTCAAGTTCCTCTCCTCCACTCGTGTTGTTCAATAAACTGGTAACTTGTGATACATTGAGGTCAATATAATAGTATTATATAATACATGTTTATGCTGTATATATATATATATATATATATATATATATATATATAATATATATATATATATCAGTCACTGTGATTTGATGGGCGCATACGTGCCATGTGCCATCGCACTCTCACATCTGCACAGTCGAGCATGACAAATCACATGCGTAAAATTTGTTATGAGTAGAAATACACACACTGCCTTGTGAAAGTATTCGAACCCGTTGAACATTTCAACGTTTTGCCACATTTCAGGCTTCAAACATAAAGATATAAGATTAATACTTTTTTTTGTCAAGAATTAATAAGTGGAACGGAATTTATTGGATTTTTAAAACTTTTTTAACAAAAACCTGAAAAGTGGAGCGTGCAATATTATTCGGCTCCGTTGCATTAATACTTTTTATTGCGTCCTTTTGCTACAATTACAGCTCCAAGTCGCTTGGGCTATGTCTATCAGTTTTGCACATCGAGAGACTGAAATTCTTGCCCATTCTTTCTTGCAAAACAGCTCGAGCTCAGTGAGTTTGGATGGAGAGCGTTTGTGAACAGCTGTCTTCAGCTCTGCCCACAGATTCTTGATTGGATTCAGGTCTGGACTTTGACTTGGCCATGCTAACACCTGGATACGTTTATTTGTGAACCATTCCACTGTAGATTTGGCTTTATCAGTCACTGTGATTTGAGATGCGCGATCACGCTCAATTGCACTCGCAGATCAGCACAGTCGCGCACGAAAATTGCGTAAAATTTGATGCAGTCTTGACCTATGTAATTGCGCACTTGTCGCACATTCTAAGCGCAAAAACTGACCCAGCACAGTGAACAAGAGCCTGATTCTCTTTTTTTTTTTTTTTTTTTTTTTTTGGAAGCACACGGTCTCCTGCTAGTTTACCTGACTCGGGCCTCCTTCGGCTCTTAAAGGAGTACATAATTACAAACACCGTCCACCACCACCACTTTAGTTAGCAACACACTCCGGGCAGCGTGGAGCAAAGACGAGCTAGACATGCTGCTTATGTTTACTCTCGATAATAATGGTATAAGTAAAAAAAAAAAAAAAGAGTGCTGTTGCTTTAATGAATGTCGGAATATATAAATAATCTAAAAAAAAAGTGGTGAAACTGGATGAGATTTTCTCTTTTTTGAGTAATAAAGGTCTGGTCTGAACCCAAAGTAGAAACTACAGCATGAGATGGTGCTCTTGTTAAAATTCCACCTTGGCACAGCCTGATCGAGGATGAAAGCACAGACAATTCTGTCACGGCCCATCAGAACGGGAGTAGGACCCAAATGCAGGAGAAACGTTTATTATTTCGTGGTCGGGGATCGGGCAGGCAGTCAGATGCAGCAGCGGTAGTTGGGACGTCGGGCGAAGAGAGCAGGCGAGCGGCCAGGCAGGAGTCGGTACACAGGAGAACGATCAAAGCAGGCAAAAGTGTCAAAGGAGTCAGGCTTACGGGGTTGGTCGGAGAACAGGCGAAGGTCGGTACACACAGGTTGTCGATCAGGGATACCAGAGATGCTGGAACGGGACATGAAGCTCAACGAACTTGCGCCGACCAGTCGTCATTGGGGTCATATAAATATGCCGGATAATCAGCCCGCATGAAGCGCAGGTGTGCGCCTCCCAATCAGCGCAACCGCACTGGCACCCGTACAGCCCGGGCTGGAGCCGCAGGATAATGACAGTAAACCTCCTCAAAGGCACCGCTCCCAGACGTGCCTAAACGAAAGAAACAGACAATAATTAACACGGGCAGTGGTGGGCGGAAGGGGGGTCCGGTGGAGGGCACCCCCCGAATCCCAGTCTGGTGGCCATCCAGGCCACCAAACACAAGGCGTCCGGGTGGACACGAAAGGAGGACGACCCGGACGCCAAGCACCAGGGTCCCCACGGGGCGATTCGGGAGGACGACCTCTGTGAGGAACCAAACGACGAAGCAGGAACCAGGCTCCGGACGAGAACCTCCCACGCCGTGGTTGCGAGACGACCAGGGTCTGGTCGCCACCGAGGCTTGGTCAGGAGGCAGCCGTGGATTGGTCACCAAAGAAGCCAGGTCTTGAAGCGGCTGAGAGCCCTCAGGAGCGAAGGGGATGATTGAGAGAAGGACCAGAGCCATGACTGCCACCATCACAGCCATGCCGAAGTCTCTCCAGCTCCGGGGTGGCTCCACAGAACTCCACAGCTCCTGTCGCCGTCGAGTCAAGGGCGTGGGACGACTGCGGACCGGTCGCTGCTGGTACTCCTCCTCCTGGACAGGAACGTGAGAAGGCGGCGGCAGCAGCATCACCACCTCCTGGACAGGAACGTGAGAAGGCAGCGACATCATCGCCACCACCTCCTGGACAGTAACGTGAGAAGGCGGCGACACCTTCGCCACCACCTCCTGGACAGCAACGTGAGAAGGCGGCGACACCATCGCCATCACCACCTCCTCCTGGACAGCAACGTGAGAAGGCGGCGACACCATCGCCATCGCCACCTCCTCCTGGACAGCAACGTGAGAAGGCGGCGACACCATCGCCGCCTCCTCCTGGACAGGAACGTGAGAAGGCGGCGCCAGTGCCACCTCCTCTTGGACAGTAACGTGAGAAGGAGGTGGCACCATCGCCACCTCCTGGAGGGGAACATATGGACGTCCCCGTTGCCATCGGAGCAGGAACAGGGGACGACCGCGGACCGGTCGCCGACAGAGCAAGAACGGGGAGCGACCGCGGACCGGTCGCCACTGGTACTCCAAGGCACGGATGAGAAGCGGCTGTGGAGACGTCGCCACCTCCTGGACAGCAACGTGAGGCGGCAATGGGTTGGTCCCCACTGCCACGTGAGCTTGCAGTGCATTCGTTGAAACAGCAACGTGGGCGTGGCGCGGTGGCGAATCCATTTCCAGGGCAACGTGAACGAGAGTCGGCAGAGAGTCAGTCGAAACTGACACGTGGGCGTGTCTTGGGAGCGGGTCAGTTCCAACTGCCGCGTGAGCTCTGCTCGGAACAGCCAAAACCTCGACGTGGGAATGGCGCAGGTGTGCGCCTCCCAATCAGCGCAACCGCACTGGCACCTGTACAGCCCGGGCTGGAGCCGCAGGATCATGACAAATACAGGGTATAAATAGCTAATTCTTTATTTTAAATATAGGAGGCAATAATATTAACCTCAAAGCTGTTTGTGAGCATCATTCATCTTGCAACAGGCATTGCTAAAGATATTCTGCAACCAATAATTCAGTTTTACACCTAGAAAAACAGACAGGGATATTATTGTGGGTTAAAAAAAATGAAACAAAGTTACAAGCGACCTTTCAAATTTAGAGTTCATAGTTGGCTTGGTCTAGTTAGCAATGTATTTTTTTGTTTTGTTTGATGACATATTCATTGTAAGTTCAATGGATGACACTGATCTGACCACAGTGCATACTGTATGTCTGATATTGCTCATAGTGGTTAAAGGAGGCACTCACGGGCCTATTGTGTTTTCTCTGATGTAAAAAATTAGAGGGAATGTTGGTCTTGACAATAATTTACGGGTTTATTTCAGAAACGTTGGTAACAAAAGAAGCCTGATCCAAAACAATCAGTATTCACCCGGAAACAGGAAATGCACATGAACCGGACTGAGCATGTTCAGAAGTTACGGCAAAAGCACATCTTCCGAGCTTCTTCACGTACTACGAGCGCATTTACATCGAAAGTCATCAATATCATGAGCCAAGTTAAAGGAAATTTAGTTACACTGAAAACATTTCTGAGATATGACACAGGTAAAGTTTCAGTATATGTCTAGAATAAGTATGAGATTGTGATTTACTTTGACTTGATCTAAGTTCTAACATTTTACTAGCCTATCCATTTATCTAAATGCGAATGGTCATTTTCTCCCGTGGTACCGCGTTATCTTGAAGTAGAAAACTTTACCCCTCTACATACTTTAGGAAGATATAGATTATCTACTGGTAGCTTTTATCAATGTATTGACAACAGATAGTGTCGTAAATTACACTAGATTATAACAATACATCATGATGAAATAAAATGATTTGATTGTATGAATATTTAGTTTTGAAATTGAATGTTTATTGACCACTTTAAAAATGTCTGTCTCAGTCTCTTCTTATTCTTCTTTTTCTTTTGGCTTATCCCATTAGGGGTTCCCACAGCGTGTCATCTTTTTCCATCTAAGCCTATCTCGTGCATCCTCCTCTCTAAGCAAAGCAAAGCAAACCAAAGCAAATTTATTTGTATAGCGCATTTCATACACAAGGTAACTCAGTGTGCTTTACATGATTAAATGCATTTGAAAACAAAGAGATAAAACATTTAAAATGGGATGAAAACAATAAAAATGATAAACGAAATACAAAAAAAGACAATTAAAACCGCATACAGTGCAAGTAATATGATCAAAATTGGACATATTCTAAAAAGCATGAGAAAAAAAAGAGGTTTCAACCTGGCTTTAAAAAAATCACATTTTGGGCTGACGTCACCTCTGTTGCCAACTTATTCCATTTGTCTGCAGCATAATCGCTAAATGCTGCTTCACTATGTTTGCTTTGGACTCTGTGTGCCACTATTTGACTGGAGTCCCTCGATCTCAGAGCTCTTCAGGGTTTGTATTCCCTGATTTACAGACGGGTAGAAGAACTTTAAAATCTATTCTAAAGCTGACTGGAAGCCAGTGCAAGGACTTTAGGATTGGTGTGATATGCTCTGACTGCTTTGTTTTGGTCAGAACGCAAGCTGCAGCATTCTGAATGAGCTGCAGCTGTTTATTCTCTTTTTGGGGAGTCCAGTCAGAAGACCATTGCAGTAGTCAAGTCTACTTGAGATAAAAGCATGGATGAGATTTTCCTGGCCTGCTTGACACATACAAGACTTGACTCTAAATATGTTTTCTAGATCGTAGAAGGCAGTTTTTGTGATTGATTTGATATGATTCTTGAAAATCAGGTCTGAATCAATCAGAACACCAAAGTTTCGGACTTGGTCTTTGATTTTTAAAGACTCTATCTTTCCAGTTTTCAGTCCAGGTGTTTACTCACAGCAATTCTCTTTTCTTTATTGCCAAAAACAATTGTCTCAGTTTTGTTGTGATTTGGTTGAAGAAAATTTTGGCTCATCCAGTTATCTGATTTAGACAGTGGCACAATACCTCAATTGAACTGTAGTCATCTGGAGAGACTGCTAAATATAACTGTGTGTCATCTGCATAGCTGTGGTAGTCAAAATTCAAGTTCTCTAAACTCTCAAACACCCACTGTCCTCATGTCATCCCTCACAACATCCATCAACCTTTTCTTTGGTTTTCCTCTCGCTCTTTTGCCTGGCAGCTCCATCCTCAGCACCCTTCTACCTATATACTCACTCTTTCACCTCTGAACACGTCCAAACCATCGAAGTCTGCTCTGTCTCACCTTGTCTTCAAAACATCGAACTTTGGCTGTCCCTCTAATCCTATCCAACTTGCTCACTCCAGGCAAGAACCTCAGCATATTCATTTCTGCTACCTACGGTTCTGCTTCCTGTTGTTTATTCAGAGCCACCATCTCTATTCCATAGATCGTGTCTGGCCTCACCACTCTTTTATAAACTTTTCCCTTCACCCTAGCGGACACTCTTCTGTCACATAGAACACCAGACACCATCTGCCAACTGTTCTGTCCTGCTTGGACCCGTTTCTTCAGTTCCTTACCACACTCACCATTGCTCTGTATTGTTGTCTCCAAGTATTTGAAGTCATCAACCCTCGCTATCTCTTCTCCCTGGAGCTTCACTCTTCCTCGTCTGCCTCTCTCATTTATGCATGTATATTGTGTTTTACTTGAGCTAATCTTCGTTCCTCTCCTTTCCAGTGTGTACCTCCATCTTTCTAACTGGTCCTCCGCCTGCTCCCTGCTTTCACTGCAAATCACAATATCATCTGCAAACATCATGGTCCAAGGGGATTCCAGTCTAACTTCATATATCAGCTTATCCATTTTTACCGCAAACAGGAAGGGGCTCAGCGCGGAACTCTGATGCAGTCCCATCTACACCATAAATTCTTCTGACACATCTCACCGCTGTTCTGCTGCCCTCATACATGTCCTGGACTATTCTAACATATTTCTCCGCCAGACCAGAAATTGAGGGTGTTATGTATAATGTGGTTTGCGGTTATGCCCACAGGTAAGATGTGACCACGAGTTGAAAGAGAATTTCTGGGAGGAACTAGACGAAGTAGTTCTGAGCATCCCAGAAAGAGAGAGAGTTGTGATTGTTGCAGATTTCAATGGACATGTTGGCGAAGGAAACGGGGGCGATGAAGAAGTGATGGGTAAGTACGGCATTCAGCAATGGAACTTTGAGAGGCAGATGGTGGTGGACTTCACAAAAAGGATGGTGAACACTTATTTCCAGAAGAGACAGGAACATAGAGTGACCTACAAGAGCGGAGGAAGAAGCACGCAGGTGGATTATATTTTGCGCAGACGATGTAATCTGAAGGAGGTTACCGACTGTAAGGTAGTGGTGGGGGAGAGTGTGGCTCGACAGCAGAGTGTGGTGGTGTGTAGGATGACTTTGGTAGTGGGTAGGAAGATTAAGAAGACAAAGGTAGAGCAGAAAATCAGGTGGTGGAAGTCTCTTGGTACTCTGTCATAGGCTTTCTCTAGATCCACAAAGACATAATGTAGCTCCTTCTGACCCCTGTACTTTTCCACGACCATCCTAAAGGCAAATAATACATCTGTGGTACTCTTTCTAGGCATGAAACCATACTGTTGCTCGCAGATACTTGCTTCTGTCCTGAGTCTAGCCTCCACTACTCTTTCCCATAACTTCATTGTGTGGCTCATCAACTTTATTCGTCTATAATTCCCACAGCTCTGAACATCCCCTTTGTTCTTAAAAATGGGAACTAGAACACTTTTCCTCCATTCTTCTGGCATCTTCTCTCCCGCAAGTATTCTATTGAATAAATTGGTCAAAAACTCCACAGCCACCTCCCCAAATTGCTTCCATACCTCCGTTGGTATGTCATCAAGTTCAACTCTCTTTCCATTTTTCATACTGTTCAGTGCCTTTTTAACTTCTCCCTTACTAATCATTGTCACCTCCCGGTCATTCACGCTTGCCTCTTCTACTCAACCTTTTCCCCCATTTTCTTCATTCATTAACTTCTCAAAGTACTCTTTGCATCTACTAAGCACACTACTGGCATCAGTCAACATATTTCCATCGCTATCCTTAATCACCTTTACTTGCTGCACATCCTTCCTATCTCTATCCATCTGTCTGGCCAACCTGTAGAGATCCTTTTCTCCTTTTATATCCAACCTGGCGTACATGTCATCCTATGCCTCTTGTTTAGGCTTCGCCACCTCTACCTTCGCCCTACGACGCATCTCAATTTATTCCTTACGCCTCTCCTCAGTCCACTCCGTGTCCCACTTCTTCTTTGCTAATTATTGGATGACTTCCTGTATTTTGGGGTTTCAGCACCAAGTCTCCTTCTCCCCTTTCCTACCAGAAGACACCCCAAATACTCTTCTGCCTGCCTTGGCAGTAGTATTCCAGTCTTCTGGGAGCTCTTCCTGACCATCGAGAGCCTCTCACCTCATTTCAAAAGGCCACACAACATTCTTCTTTTGTCAACTTCAACCACCTGATTCTCTGCTCTACCTTTGTCTTCTTAATCTTCCTTCCTGCTACCAGAATCATTGCACAAAGCACCATCCTATGCTGTCGAGCCACACTCTCCCCCACCACTACCTTACAGTGGGTAACCTCCTTCAGATTACATCGTGCTTTGTAGGTCACTCTATGTTCCTGTCTCTTCTGGAAATAAGTGTTCACCACTGCCAATTCCATCCTTTTTGTGAAGTCCACCACCATCTGCCCCTCAAAGTTCCTTTGCTGAATGCTGTACTTACCCATCACTTCTTCATTTCCCCCGTTTCCTTCGCCAACATGTCCATTGAAATCTGCAACAATCACAACTCTCTCTCTTTCTGGGATGCTCAGAACTACTTCGTCTAGTTCCTCCCAGAAATTCTCTTTCAACTCGTGGTCACATCTTACCTGTGGGCATAACCGCAAACCACATTATACATAACACCCTCAATTTCAAGTTTCGTTATCATCACTCGAGCTGATACTCTTTTCACCTCCAAGACATTCTTAGCCAGCTCGTCCTTTAAAATACTCAATATTAAAATTCTACTCCATTTCTCTTCCCATCTACTCCATAGTAAAATAATTTAAACCCTGCTCCTAAGCTTCTAGCCTTACTCCCTTTCCACTTGTTCTCTTGGATGCACAATATATCAACCTTTCTCCTAATCATCATGTCAACTAACTCCTGAGCTTTTCCTGTGACAGTCCCAACATTAAAAGTCCCTACACACAGCGGTATGGTCTGTGAATTTCTCTTCTTCTTCTGCCGACTAAGGCGCTTTCTCTCTCTTTTTTTGTCTTCGACCTACATTTTCTGAATTTCTACCTACGCCTTGCAGTTTAACATTTCCGGTGAGGGTGTAGGAAGCCCGGGCCACGACCTAACCGTTATGGAACTCGTATGATGAACGCTTATATATGTTTGGCAAGGTTTTATGCCAGATGCCCTTCATGATGTAACCCTCTGCATTTATCCGGGCTGGGGAACGGCCGACAGGTAGCACAATAATGTGCTGCCCAACGGGCTGCAGATGATTAAAAAGAAGAAGCAATCTAATAAACAAAGTCAGCACATAAGATACACAATTCACATACTACCTAATCTATGTTAAAGTTAAGGTCATATGAAAGTAATCACATAAACACTGTCAGCGCATAAGGTCCACAAATCACATACTACATGTGTGAAAATACAAAGGATATGGCGATTTAAAGGACATGTCGATGGAAGGGATTCAAACTACAATGGGCCTCACTCTAGTCATTGAAGGTTTAGTCCACGTTCGATGTCTGGTATTCTTTGTATACTCTACATAGGTAATGTTGTTAGCACGCTAGGCTAACTTAGGTTGAGCAGCTTCAACGCGAATGATATGGCACCAATTTGGGGACTAAGACGTACTAAGATAAGACTTATTAAATTTCCTATAAGTCCTCACGGCCCTCGTGGTAAAAGTTATGAAGTTACTCACGTTAGATGTTTCTTCAACATCGACGAATTGATCACAAACGTGTCTCGTTGTTAGAAAGCTAAGCTCAGGAATACTAGGCCGATAAGCAAGTTTAAGTTGACATTTCCACTCGCCAAGTACTCACTATCCTCGTTGTATATGATACGTAGGTTTTGCAGGACGTGTAGATACTAGCGTTTGATGTTTTCCTCCTCAGTAAATATTAGAAAAGGAATATGTTTTGTTGCTAGCGGTCTAAGCTAGGCTAACTTGGGCTGAGCAGCTTCGACGTGAATGATACAACTCCAATTTGGGTACTAAGATTGCAAAAATGGTGAATTTAGTCCACTGAAATCATCCCCAGGAGTGTCTCACATTGCGTATTCATAACATTCGGTCCAAAATCAGCAGGATTCATTGAATTATGATCGGGCTGGTCAGAGCCTTCTGATAAAGTTGCTACCAGTTTGAAGGCCGAAAGCAACCCTTGTCTGTCTTAGTCTGTCCAGGGTAAATAAATTATCATTTATGGTATTAGGTAACAACTGCATACTCAGGTATAACAACTCAATAACTTATATAAAGGTCTTGAGATTCCATCCCTAATCACACCCACAATTTTGTATCTGCGGGGATGACTGGTGGACCACACCCATAAATTTTTATCTGTGGGCATGACTGACCACACCCGTACATTTTTCAAATGTGAATGATGTTTTATGTTTTGGATCATTCTCCTGTTGGAAGATAAATCTCCAGAATGGTCCTGTATTTGGCTCCATTCATCTTCCCATTCCTTGTCCCTGTTGAAGAAAAGCAGGCCCAAACCATGAGGCTGACCCTACCATGTTTGACAGTGGGGGTGGTGTGTTCAGGGTGATGAGCTGTGTTGCTTTTACGCGAAACATATCGTTTTGGATTGTGGCCAAAAACTTTGATTTTCGTTTCATCTGACCACAGCACCTTCTTCCACACGTTTGGTGTGTCTCCCAGGTGGCTTGTGGCAAACTTTAAATGAGACATTTTATGAATATATTTGAGAAATGCCTTTCTTCTTGCCACTCGTCCATAAAGACCAGATTTGTGCAGTGTACGACTGATTGTTGTCCTATGGACAGACTCTCCCACCTCAGCTGTAGATCTCTGCAGTTCATCCAGAGTGAACATTGGCCTCTTGGCTGCATCTCTGATCAGTCTTTTCATTGTTGGAGGTGAAAGTTTAGAGGGATGGCCGGGTCATGGTAGGTTTGCAGTGGTCTGATACTTCCATTTCAATATGATTGCTTGCGAAGTGCTCCTTGAGATGTTTAAAGCTTGGAAAATCTTTTTGTATCCCAATCCAGCTTTAAACTTCTCCACAACAGTATCTCCAACCTGTCCGGTGTGTTCCTTTGTCTTCATGATGCTCTCTGCACTTTAAACATAACCGTGAGACTATCACAGAGCAGATGCATTTATACGGAGACTTGATTACACAGGTGGATTCTATTTATCATCATCAGTCAACACTGGATCATTCAGAGAGCCCCACTGAACTTCTGGAGTGAGTTTGCTGCACTGAAAGGGGCCAAATAATATTGCGCGCCACACTTTTGAGGCTTTTATTTGTTAAAAAAAGTATAATATATCCAATATATTTCGTTCCACTTCATGAATGTTTCACACTTGTTGATTCTTGACAAAACAATGTTCGTATTATATTTTTATATTGGAAGCCTGAAATGTGGCGAAAGGTTGAAAAGTTCTAGGGAGCAGAATATCTATAGATCCATCCATCCATCCATCCATTTTCTACCACTTTTCCAGGTCGGGTCGCGGGGGAAGTAGCTTCAGCAAGGATACCCAGACGTCCCTTTCCCCAGCCACTTCTTACAGGTCTGCTGGAGGGATCCCGAGGCCTTCCCAAGCCAGCCGAGAGACATAGTGTCTCCAGTGTGTCCTGGGTCGTCCCCGGGTCTCTTTCCGGTGGGACATGCCCGGAACACCTGACCAGGGAGGCATCCAAATCAGATGCCCCAGCCACCTCATCTGGACCCTGTCAATGCGGAGGAGCGACTCTCAGCCCCTCCCGGATGACCAAGCTTCTCACCCCATCTCTAAGGGAGAGCCCGGACAGCCTGCAGAGGAAACATTTTGTAGTTATTTTGGCTGCTTGTATCCGGGATCTTGTTCTTTCGGTCATGACCCACAGATCGTGCCCATAGGTGAGGATAGGAACATAGATCGGCTGTTAAATTGAGAGCTTCACCTTTCGACTTAGCTCCCTCTTTACTGCTATGGACCGATACAAAGTCCCCATCACTGCAGATGCTCCACCGATCTGTCTGTCTCCATTCTTCCCTCACTTGTGAACAAGACCCCAAGATATCTGAACAGGGTCTTATTTCCGACCCGGAGAGGGCATGCCACCCTTTTCCAACTGAGGACCATGGTCTCAGATTTGGAGGTGCTGATTCTCATCCCAGCCGGTTCACACTCGGCTGTGAACCACTCCAGCGACAGTTGGAGATCACGGCTTGATGAAGCCAACAGAACCACATCATCTGGAAAGAGCAGAGATGTGATGCTGAGGGGACCACCCCAGTCTACCAATCCAAAGTCACTGTCCCCGATCTCCACACAATGTTGCAGAGGTGTGTCAACAAGGACAGCCCCACAACATACAGAGCCTCCGGGCGAATCTCATCCACCCTTGGGGCCCTGCCACCAATGAGCTTTTTAACCACCTTGTTGACCTCAACCCCAGAGATTGAAGAGCCCGCCTCAGAGAACCCAGACTTAGCTTCCTCATGGGAAGGTGTGTTGGTGGAATTGTGGAGACCTTTGAAGTATTCTTCCCAACAACTTACAACATCATGAGGTCAGCAATGCCCCATCCCCACAATACACAGTGTTGATGGTGCACTGCTTCTCTCTCCTGAGACGCCCGACAGTGGACCAGAATTTCCCCGAAGCTGTCTTGAAGTCGTTCTCCATGGCCTCACTGGACTCCGCCGATGCCTGGGTTTTTGACCACTGAAGCTGCATTCCGCTTGGCCAGGCGGTACCTATCAGCTGCCTTGGGAGTCCCACAGGCCAATAACGCCCAATAGGACTCCTTATTCAGCTCGACAGCATCCCTCACTGTTGGTGTCCACCATCGTGTTCGCGGGTTTCCGCCACGACAAGCACCGACCACCTTATGGCCACAGCTCCTGTCAGCCGCCTTAGCAATGGAGGCGCGGAACATTGTCCACTCAGACTCAATGTCCCCCACCTCCTCTGGGACTTGAGCAAAATTCTTTCGGAGGTGGGAGTTGAAATTCCTTCTGACAGTGGAACCTGCCAGGCATTCCATGCAGACCCTCACAATACGTTTGGCCCTGCCACGTCGCACCAGCATCTTCCCCCACCATTTGAGCCAACTCAACATCAGGTGGTGATCAGTTGACAGCTCCGCCCATCTCTTCACCCAAGTGTCCAAGACATGCGGTCGTAAGTCCGATGACATGGCCACAAAGTCGATCATCGAACTGCAACCTAGGGGGTCCTGGTGCCAGGTGGACACCCTTATGCCTGAACATTATGTTCATTACGTACAATCCGTGACGAGCACAGAAGTCCAGTAACAGAACACCACTCAAGTTCTGATCGGGGGGCCCGTTCTTCCCAATCAGGGCCTTTAAGATCTCACTGTCATTGCTCACGTGGGCATTGAAGACCCCCAGCAGAATGCTCTCCAGCACTCCCTCTCAGGACTCCGAAAAGGGTGGGTACTCTGAACTGCTGGGTTGGTGCATAAGGACAAACAACAGTCAGGACCCATCCTCCTACCTGCAGGTGGAGGGGGACTACCCTCTCATCCACTTGGATAAACCCCAATGAACAGGTTTTGAGCCGGGGGGCAATAAGTATACCCACACCTGCTCAGCGTCTCTCACCGTGGGTAACTCCAGAGTGGAACAGAGTCCAACCCCTCTCAAGAGGAGTGGTGCCAACGCCCAAGCAGTGGGTAGAAGCGAGTCCAACTATATCTAGTTGGAAATTCTTGACCTCAGGCACCAACTCGGGCTCCCTCCCTGCCAAAGAGGTGACATTCCATGTCCCTAGAGCTAGTTTCTGTAGCCGGGGATCAGATCGCCAAGGTCATATTCAGTTTTTATGATATGATATATCTATGAAAAAAGTGTAACCATGCAGATAGGAACAAAAATGGTATCAACATTTCTCACCAAACACATACAAAAAGTGGACAATCTCGGCAAAATGCTGTGCTCTCTGAGTTCCGAGAGGAGCAAAAAATATCTAGGAGCTTATCCAAACCAGGAAACACGAAGATAAGTTGGACGTAAATTTCTCAAACATTATATAATTGACAATTGTGAATAAGATTAGGCCTATCTGTAGTACTGGCCCTGTAGATCAGACATTTTATCGCTCACTGTTATATTTCATGATCTCTCTCTCTCTCTCATATATATATATATATATAAAGTACACAAATTACTTGTGTGCTTATTTCTGAAGTATAACTTGTAAGTGCAGTAGCCTATTTGATATAAATTTCACCCAGTCTACATTTTTATGTCTGAAGTTTGCCAAAATTATTTTGGTTGTTTGGACTCATATTTTAAGTTTTCCAAATATTATGATTGCCCTGTATTTACACTGTTAGAAGAAAAATTTAATGTCCAAAGGGGGTAAAGGCAGACATTTTCAGTTTTTCTAAATTGGTCATTCTCGTCCCTGAAATGAACACTATTTCACAATCCTTACATGTTTTATTTAGACAAATTATTTACCTTTTCTAAAGTGTCACATCCATGTGATCTGATCAAAGTGGGCCATGTTGTTTATTTGACATACTGTATTGTCAGACACATCATGCGGCTGCAGAGGGGAGTGTTTTCGAGAGTTGTGTGTTGGAGGTGACACATTTTTGCACAGCATGCAAGCAGAACATCTCCCCTGCCTTGTCGCGTCTTCGGGCAAACAGCTGCGACTGGCCGGGCTGTCTAAGCCCCCGCTTTTCTTACCCTACTTTTCAAGCGGCCCTCTCAACGTGATTTGTGTTTTATCTGAATTAATGAGCACGCCCTATCAAGGGATTAATGGAGAAACCTGTGACCTTGGCATAACTATTAGCAATCCCAGCTCTTAAGAATTGAGTGGGCTGTGTCATGCTCTGTGTCATTATGCCACAGTACCGTATACTGTATGAGAGCATTGAAGGTTCATTCAATGGACTGTGGCTCCCAAGGGCTGGCAGCGCACATTCAGTCCCAGATTGTGATACTGCCACCACCATCAGGGAAGACATAACATTGTACTTCTCAACTAGTTGCCAACATACACACTTGACAACCCAACCGTTTATTCTCCGAACCGCTAATCCTCACTAAGGTCACGGGCGTGCTCGAGTTTATTGAAACAATTTTCGTGTGGGAGGCGCGGTAAACCCTGAACTACTTGTCGGCCAATCGCAAACACTTGACAACAGTTCAATCAGATGTGTTTTACTCAAGCTCATCTTTAGAACAGAGTAGACTTCTTTCCGAGACAACAGGCATGCTGACCAATTATTGCATTGTGTTGGGATTAATTTGAACAATGACAGGCTCACCATCTAGCCCTTCAACTTCTGCAGGAATGCTGGCAGAAGTCTGTCCTTCCATCCCATTTTCTGAGCCGCTTATCTTCACGAGTGTCGTGGGAGTGCTGGAGCCAAGGCCAGTCGTCATTGGGCAGGACACAGAGGACACCCTGAACTGGTTGCTAGCCAATAGCAGGGCACATAGAAGGAGACAACAACCGCACACACAGTCACACAATCACACCAATTTAGAGTGTCCAATTAATGTATGTTTTGGGGATGTGGGAGGAAACTGGAGTGCCTGGAGAAAACCCACGCAGGTATGGGGTGAACATCCAAACCAGGATTTGAACGCCTGGCCCTCAGAACTGTGAGGTACCAGTCGCTCTGGTTAGAGCACAATATATAAAATGTTGAAAATCGTGGGTGAATTGGGGACTCAATTGCCTATCGGCAGGATTGTGTGTGTCAATGGTTTTGTTTCTATGTGGCATGCTATTGGCTGGCAACTAGTTCAGGATGTACCCCGCCTCCTGCCCGAAGATACTCTAGCTGGACTCGGATCTAGAAGTCTCACAACCCTCCTGAGTTAGAGTCTCAGAAAGTGAATGGATTGATGGATGGATGGCAAGTAGGTGAGTTGCCTTTGTGAGACAAGAGGAATGAATGTGCTTTGTAGTTTCAAAATCCGTTGCCAAATATAAATGACTTGACCCCCCCAAAAAATTTTACTGTATAAAAAGTAGCTTGTTCCAGACTCCAAAGACTTTTTTTGTACTCTTCAGAGTAAACACTGCAGCCATGAACCATAAATGAACCCTGCATAAATGTGTAACCTAAGTATAAAAACAGATGCCATATGCTTAGACATTGATTAGACATTCATGTACTGTTAGTTGAAGCATGAACAAGCAAATACATGTATGCATGCGCCCCACAAGCACACACACACACACACACACACACACACAACACACACACACACACACACACACACGCAGATGTGCATGCAGCAGGAGGCATGAGGTAGTCTGGGGGTCGAGGGTGTGTGTCTGTGGAGGCGGGGGTTCAATTTGGGAGACTTTCGGACATGTCGGCGGCCTGAGACATGCATCAAGGGCATCCAAGCTAGATTTTCTTAAAGGTCCCAGCAGGCAGCCAGCTGCTCAAAACAGTCTTCACCTCGGGCGACGCTCATTTAGAAACACAGCTACATTGGAAGGGAACATCTCTGTAAGTACACTCTTTCACCAGTACCCTGTCACAGTAAAATACTCGTGTGATGTCAGTGAAGAATATATCACTAACAGCTTTGCAACTGCAAATTGCCAGTGATAATCTAATCAGTCCGCTTATGATAATTTTGACCTTTAGATAAATATGCCATGTTTTTGTCCATGTTCTCTAAATCCCATGTAGCTTCGCATACGTTTGTCGTGTTAGTCACGTTGTTTATTTGAGAAGAGACTGAAGAGACTCATTAAATGGTGAAACATTTGTGATTTTGTTTTAATAACATGCTGACGAGCTTGAGGAACATGTCTTGACAGAATTGACAGAATCGACAATGTGCTGATGACTGGCAAGAGAGGAACACAATTTGAATTCATTCATCCATGAATTTTTGACATCTTGTCCTTTTTGGGGTTGTCGTCAAGCTGCAGCATATCCCATCCAATTGAGAGTCTGAGTACATTGTGGGTGGGTCAAAAAACAATTTATTGGGCTTCTCAAAATTCACTGGGTGATTTTGCCATTTGGGCTGAAATCAGTGTGAATGTAAAACATCAAAAGAGTACGGGCCTTTGATCAAATCATACTGCAAGTGTCTCGAACGGCCGGTATTATCAAGCAACATCAAGGCCATGACGTGTCTCAACTTTGAATGAAATTCTCATTTACACATGGCTATGGAATTAATGCCACTGAAAATTTTATGGTGTAAAATTCACATTATTTCAAAGTGATCAGATTTTGTTGCTGTGTTTCAGTTTAACTTCTCAATGCCAACAAATTCGCCATATAAAAAAAATACAACCTTCAAAATTCAAACAATATTTTCAGTCTCCTGACAATCAACAGGCTACAATTTGCTGTCTGCAATTAAGAAGACCTAGAGGCCCCATAGCTCAGTGGTTAGAGCATTGGTTTGGTAAATCAGGGGTTGTGAGTTCATATCTCACTGGGGCCTCTACTCCCCCAGAGGGGTTGTGTCAGAAAGGGCATCCAGCGTAAAAACTGTGCCAAACAAATATGAGCATTGATCTGAGATGTCACTCTGTGGCGACCCCTAATGGGACAAGCCGAGATAAACCAGTGTTAAGAAGACCTGACGTAACCCAGGCAGGGTCTTAACACTGAAAACAGGGTATTGGAAAAAACATTTTGGTAGCTAAGATGACGCTTCAGTTCAATTGGTCACCAAATGTGACAAGAGTTTTGTCAATCATCACAAGTGTTGTAATATTTGTGTGTGATTAAATATGAATAAAGTTCTCATTAGCACATTGGGTCTTGTCCACGTGGTACTGGCAACATTTTTTGGCAACAAACATGGAGCTTCACTTCACAACTGTTGTCTTCATTTGTCGCCCTGCCACACTGAGCCTCCTATGCCATGGAGCTGCTGGTATGATATCCATCCATCCATCCATCCATCCATCCATCCATCCATCCATCCATCCATCCATCCATCTTCTGTACTGCTTATCCTCACTAGGTTCATGTGTGTGCTGGAACCTGTCCCAGCCATTTTCAGGGGAGTGGTGGGGTGCACCCTCAACTGGTGTCCAGCCTTTCGCAGGGCACATATAAACAAACAAACATTCTCAGTCACATTCATACAGTTGGGCAATTTAAAGTCTTCAACCTACCACACATTTTTGGGCTGCGGGAGGAAAGTGGAGTAGCTCAAAAAAACGTGGGGGAAAAAAACAGAGTACCTGAGAAAAAACATGCAGGCACGGGGAGAACATGCAAACTCCACACAGGTGGGGCTGGGAGGCAGGGTTCATCCTGAATTGGTTGCCAGCCAGTCGCATGGCACATGGAGACAGATAACAGTCACACTCACAATCACACCTATCCCACTTATCTTCACTAGGGTCATGGGAGCCTATGCCAGCTTTCTTCAGGTGAACTGGTTGCCAGCCAATCGCAGGGCACATGGATCGCACTCACAATCACACCAAGGGGCAATTTAGAGTGTTCAATTAATGTTGCATGATTTGGGGATGTGGGAGGGAACCAGAGCGTCGGGAGGAAACCCACGCAGGCACGGGGTGAACATGCAAACTCCACACAGGCGGGGGCGGGATTGAACCCAGCATCCTCAGAACTGTGAGGCCAACACTTTACAGTTGCTCCACTGTGCCGGCCTCTCTCTCTCTCTCTCTCTCTCTCTCTCTCTCTCTCTCACCCTCCCTACAGTAATCCCTCTTCACAGATAACCCATTGCGGATTTACGGACCCCCCCCCCCCAAAAAAAAAGAAGCCTGATCCCTACGTACTAATGCGCCATATACGGCAGGACGACATGGACCACTGAAGCAAAAAAAAACAAAAACAAAAACAAAAAAAAAACGACATTTACCCCTAATTTGTGTTTTTTTTTTTTACTCTTCGTGGGTGGGTCTGATAACAATTCACTGCGAAAAACGAGGGATTACAGTATATATACAGGGAGTCCTCGGTCTATGACTTAACTCAAATTTCGACTTAAGTTGGACTTCACCGTTAAAGTAAAAAATTACCATGACCGCTGGGATTGGCTTCAGCATTCTCGCGACCCTTGTGAGGATAGGCAGCTCTGAAAATGGGTGGGTATGTGTGCTTCATATAAAAACTAAAATACATTAAAGTAAAAAATAAAAGATGCTTCACTTACTATTAGGGAAGGGAGGCCTGGATGGTGAAGAATGAAGGGAGGTTGCGCTCAGCTATTGCTAAGTAAAAAAGTGCAGGTAGCTGTTGCTAGTGGTAAATTCCGACTCGCCATCCTCTCCTTTCTGCTCTTTCAAAGTTAGGAAAATTCGTTGTGCCTTTTACCTTAATAAACATGAAGCTGCTATTAAGCCTACGTTGATTCAGATCCTCAATCCATAATGTAAGTGTCATGAACCTCCGGTAAGGGACTGGACCCAAATGCAGAGACGCGAGCATGATGTTAGGTGTGGTTTATTCAAGTAACAGGGTTAGACACGGTGTAAGCAGTCCGAGAAGGCAGAGGCAGATGAAACGGGGTCTGATAACTGTGAGGCAAAACTTGAAAATAACAAAACTAGACTGGCACAGAATCCCCGTAACGAGCATAGCTCAACACTCCATTATTTTCAGTGGTGGAGATTCCTCTACTGTCAGTGGATGCAACTCACTAACTCAGGGAAAACAGCTGTGAGCGGTAACAGGTGTCACCGCCCAGAGCAGTGGCGTGGCCACGCCTCTCTTGGCAGTGGCCAGGTCTTGCTCATGACAATAAGTAATCTTTCCATCTCGGCAACGATCGAAGAACATTGCTTTGTTTTAATTTCTTCCCAAAAACGTTGCTTCATGAGCACTGTATCCCTCATTTGAGTGAAACCCTTAACGTGCGCTAAAATACAGGGTTTGTCCTTAATAATAATCACCACGGTCATCCGACTGAAGCCCAAGTCTTTACGTCCATCATGTCTGTCGGTGTTAATCCTTTTTCCATTTTTTTGTTTTATGATGCTCAGATTCGTTTTCACAGTCATTGCTTTACTTCGGCTGGACCAGCATTGATAAAAAAATGAAAAAAACAGCTTTCTTCTTTTGGGCCATAATGTGTAAAAAGGTGGGCAAAAAGGGCAAATAAACCCCCAGCACACAAACACAGACAAGCAATATGCATGAGCAAAGCAGAAACACGATTGTGCTGGGGCCATTATGGCGGACAAGATGGGCGTCATAAAGTCGAAACATTTTAGCTCAAGGCCGTCTTAACCTGAGAACTCCCTGTATACAGGTGGAATGGTGGATCAGATGTTAAGTGTAGGCCTCGCAGTTCTGAGGTCCAGGGTTCGATCCTGGCCCCGCCTGTGTGGAGTTTGCATGTTTTCCCTGTGCCTGCATGGGTTTTCTCCGGGCAATCTGGCTTCCTGCCACTTCCCAAAAACTTACATTCATTGAAGATTCTAAATTGCCCCTAGGTGGGATTGTGAGTGCTAGTGGCTGGCAACCAGCTGAGGGTGTACCCCGCCTCCTGTCCAAAGACAGCTGGGATTTGCTCCAGCACTCCCGCGACCCTTATGAGGATAAGCGGCTCAGAAAATCGATGTATGGTTGGATATCCACCTCTATCTATGCTCTGGAACTTCAGATACCTAGTTGTTAATTGCCTGAGAAACTCAATCTGAATTTGTTTAGGAATTTAATTAGAAGTGTAGATACAAAATCTCTTTTTTTTTTCAAAGGCATTTCAATTTTCCAGCTTGCTCAACCTGGCTCCTGTTGATATTCAGCAGGTTTGACTGAGGCTTTATGAGGTTTATCGCTACATCAGTGGTCCCCAACATTTGATACCCCTTTTTTAACACATATATTTTATGGTTTAACTGGGATGAAACAAATGAAGAGCCAGAAAACCGAATCGCCTTTTTAAAAAAAATGGCCTTTTCCATCACATACTACATGTGTTATTGCTTTTTATCGTAACTAAATAATCTCGAGCAATTAGTGACATGCTTGCTTTAGGTTGGGATTTCTGCTCTGCATGAAAAAAATAATGGAATCACCCAGTCATCTCATATAATTTCGAGTGACAACCACACATGCATTATTTCAGTGGTAAAATCTTTGTTTATGTAATGTCAGACATTTGGAGACATGTGTTTGGAAAGCTGATTTAACAGGTGCAGTGTCACAAAATGAGAGATTAGTATCACAATGGACATTATGATCCAACACAGCAGTAGAAGGTTATAATGAACACTTCAACACTGTAGTCATTAATGCATTGTATACCATTGGACCGTCACGGATTCACATTACATTGTGCATGTGGTGAGCCTTCTGACAATTTCAAAGGCTTAATTAGCATTTATATAGGTTATTAAGATAACTATATATTGGGTAACTGCGGGGATCTGACTAACATGCTTTAATAAGAGAATTGTGTTATCTACACCAAAGCCATAATTCATTACAAACCATTCAACAAAGCAGGCAGCTGGTAAATATGACATTATTAGATCAGAGTTAAAATTAGTTGCAAAATAAATGGTGAGGTTAAGGTTGCACACATACTTATATTGAGGCCTGTTGCCAGTGTAAGTGGAAAAATCTGATTGTTTTCAGGTGCCCAACGACTTGCTTGCACCTTTTCAGGTTGACCAATCAACTGATGGGCGATAAATGTCAGTCCATTTCCTATGCTTGCGTCTTCCTGGAGGAAAAAAAAGCCCTGACACTTTCATTTGTCTCCTGATGGGAGGGTGTTGTCTGGTCTTCTCATGTGCCAGATAAGAGGGAAAGCAAATGTACTGGCAGAGAGCAAAGTGTAATGTCACTGGGACGACTGGCATATGAAGAAAGGTCCCAGAATGACTGTCAACTAAACAAGCCAAAGCATAAATTACCTCAGTCAGATGCAGTCAGAACTTTGACTGTTTGATCTCTCAAAGAACCGAGTGCAAACAAATTAGCTGAGGTTGGAGGTATAGAAATTATGCTGACACTTTCTCATAGGTCATCGCGTATTCATCTACCAGAGGCCAACAAACATAGCAAGTGTTTGGTCAAAGACACTTGAAGTAGTAGAGAGCAAGCAAAATATTTGGTCACTCACTAATGAATCATAATAAAGTTGCCTCTGTCTTGGTAGAAACTTTCAAGACAGACTTAGCTGAGAAAACTCACACAAATGCAAGAAAAAAACAAAACAGGATTTATATGGTTGCCATTGATGAGTTTCTCTTTGTCATTGTCCTAAATGTACTATTTGGTTGACTTTCTTTAGGTTTTCTTAAATTGGGTATTTTTTTTTCAACTTGATTGTGTAAACACAGCATGTCATTTGGATTTCTGGATGGTCAACAAGTCAAGTGTGAAACTCAAGTAAATCTTTTGTTGTCTACCTATTTCAAGTGACATCCAGAGCAGGCTGATGGACTACATTCACCAAATCTCTTTGTTTCTGCCAAAAGGTATGAGGAACTGCGTTGAGTTTTGTTTGATGAACAGGTTGCTCTTGAATAACAGTATTAGCTTCAGATAAAAGTCACATGCTCAATGAACTTGTCAACTCAGTATGGTGTCTGTGTATATAGCGAGATGCTGTGGTGTGGCAATGTGTACATGCACCACGTACACAGATCTGCTCAAAATAAACAGGTATTATTAGCTGAATGAATTTCTGACTTCAAGATGAAAAAGAAAAACCATAATGTCTTTCAAGGGGTTCTTTCCTTTGCTATGATTTTTGTAGTAATTGTTATAGATTTGGGGCTCCAAATGTGTGGCATTATTCTCTCAGTTTCTCAGAGTATCATTTTGTCACCATTGAAGCCATTCAGAAAGGACACTATGTTAGTGCCTCCAATGTTTTTAATAGCATTGATGATCAGGCAGAATAAAAACTGAAATCTATTCAAACATTCTTTACTGATGGTGGTGAGGTCCAGTCACTTTTGTGGTCTTTCTGCTTTTGTGATCAATGAGGTCACTATAAACCAAACATCACTCATGTCACAATTTCTATATTGAACAGTTGTCTCGCCTTTTGAGTCCTTTAAATGCACGCCATTAATCATAATGTAAGCGGGTTTTCATGTAATGTGGTGATAACCTGTCAGCGATACCTCTATTGATAAAAAGTTTAAAACAGAAGAGAGGGATAAACAAAGTAAATCTCACCAAGTAGACATTGTCAGAGTTTGTAAACTCACTAAATTAGTCACATTCTAAATAGCTTTGCTAATAGTTTGATTACGTATGATTTAAACTGGCGGCATGGTGTATGACTGGCAAGAACATCTGTGCCTGCGTGGGTTTTCTCTGGGTATTCTGGTTTCCTCCCACATTGCAAAAACATGCATGGTAGGTTATTGAAGAATCTAAATTGTCTGTAGATTTAAATGTAAGCGCAAATTATTGTTTATTTATTTGTGCCCTGCGATTGGCTGCCAACCAGTTCAGGATGTACGCCCCTTCGCCCAGAGATAGCTGGGAGAGGCTCCAGCATGGCCGCAACCCTAGTGAGGACAAGCATTACTGAAAATGCATGAATGGACGAATGCTTTAAAATGTCAGCATTGAGAAACAGCGGTAAGCATGTCTTACACACAGACATGGGGCGCTTGGGGGAGGATTTCATCCCTGACCTATAGAGGCCAAATCACCTAACAGAACATGCATAAGGTCACTGGTGATACTTTTACCAATTATAGACATTTCAAATCAGTAAGATTAAATTAAAAATTAAATTCAACAGGTGTACGCTGCTTTTGAAATGCAGGATTTTTCCTGAATTTCATTGTGGCAAACAGTTTTCTGGGTAAACATGAATAATCTATTTCAAACATGATGCTATAGTGTTGATGGCATGTGTCATCCCATTTTCAGATTGTGTGACTTTAAGCACTTAATTACACAAAGAATACAGGTAAATCAGGATAGATTGCGTCAAGAATTTGTGTGCTATCAATGTGTCGGTACTGGTAATGCAATTCCCCAGGATTCACTAAGTGAACGATCCAGTGGAGCCTCAAGAGTAACCAAGACAACCCCTTTAACTAAATCGTCACTCAAAACGTGGTTGAGAGCGTCAGTCTTGGAAACGCGTGAAGCTGCAAGAATTGCACAGGTCATCAGGATGAGTTACTGTGGCTGCTAGGTACAATAGATACTTTTCACGCGATGTCATGAGTCAGACTTTTGTTTACGACGCCCACTGGACGGCAAAACTACAATACAACTCGCGTTTTTTAGTGATCTTTTTCTGAATATTGGCTTGCTTATAAGCTTCTTATGGCCTTTTCATCATGGTATTTCATTGTCTGGCTTATGGTTGTAAGAACAGACACAGGGTCTGACACGTCAGGCATTGTTGACCTTTTGCAGGGCATTCAGATAATTTACTGTGGTATCCTCCACACTTTTTACAATCAGTGAAGAAAATAAGTATTTGAGCACCCTGCTATATTAGAAGTTCTCCCACTTAGAAATCATGGAGGGCTTGAAATTTTCATCATAGGTGCATGCCCACTGTAAGAGAGATAATCTAAAAAGAAAAATGCAGAAATCACAATGTATGATTTTTTAATTATTTGTATGATACAGCTGCAAATAAGTATTTGATCACCTGAGAAAACCAATTTTAATATTTGGTACAGTAGCCTTCGTTTCCAATTACAGAGGTCAAACGTTTCCTGTAGTTGTTCACCGGGTTTGCACACACTGCAGGAGGGATTTTGGTCCACTCCTCCACACAGATCTTCTCTAGACAGGTTTCTGGGATTTGGTGAGAAACACGGAGTTTCATCTCCCTCCAAAGATTTTCTATTGGGTTTAGGTCTGCAGACTGGCTAGACCATGCCAGAACCTTGACATGCTTCTTACGGAGCCACTCCTTGCATTTCCTGGCTGTGTGCTTCAGGTCATTGTCATGTTGAAAGACCCAGCCACGACCCATCTTTAATGCTCTGACTGAGGGAAAGAGGTTGTTCCCCAAAATCTCACAATACATGGCTGCGGTCATCCTCTCCTTAAACAAGTGCAGTCCTCTTGTCCCATGTGGAGAAAAACACCCCCAAAGCATTTTGCTTCCAACCCTAAGCTTCACAGTAGGGATGGTGATCTTGGGATGCAACTCATCGTTTGTCTTCCTCCAAACATGGTTTACGGAATTATGGCCAAAAAGTTTCATTTTGGTCTCATCTGACCACAAAACCTTCTCCCATTGTCACGAACGGAGCTCGAGGGCAGACCCAAATGCACGACTCCAGAGATGAGCAGGCAGTACAGAGGAAACCTTTATTCGGTCCAAGGTCAGGGATCAGGCAGATAGTCCAAGGTAATAGTAACGACAGGCTTACGAGGGTGGGCATAGGGATAGGCGTGGGTCGGTACACAGAAGGCAGAAGTCAGGCAAACGGGAGTGCGGGAACGAGGCACCAAAGGCAACGATTGGCGGAGGACTCGTCGTCCCCCGGGTCCTATATGTACCGGGTGTAATCAGCCGGGACAAGGTGTGCGCCGACTAATTGGCTGGCCACGCCCAGCCTGGGGAGGAAACCAGGAGAATGACAGCCATGACTCCTCTGTATCATCCAAATGGTCATTGGCAAACTTAAAACGGGCCTTGACATGTCCTGGTTTAAGCAGGGAACCTTCCATGCCATGTATGATTTCGAACCATCACATCTTAGTGTATTACCAACAGTTACCTTGGAAACGGTGGTCCCAGCTCTTTTCAGGTCATTAACCAAGCCACGTCGTGTAGTCCTAGGCTGATTCCTCACCTTTCTAAGGATTATTGAGTCCCCACGTGGCGATATCTTGCATGGGGTTCCACTCCGATTGAGATTGACCATCATGTTTAGCTTCTTCCGTTTTCTAATGATTGCTCCGACCTTTTTTCACCAAGCTGCTTGACAATTTCTGCGTAGCCCTTTCCAGCTGAAGTTGTACAATTTTGTCTTTGGTGTCTTTGGACAGCTCTTTGGTCTTGACCATGTTACAAGTTTGAGTCTTTCTGATTGTATGGGGTGGACAGGTGTCTTTATGAAGCTAACGACCTCACACAGGTGCATCTGATTCAGGATAATACAACGAGTGGTGGTGGACTTTTAAAGGCGGACTTACAGGTCTTTGAGGGTCATAATTCTAGCTGATAGACAGGTGTTCAAATACTTATTTGCAGCCGGATCACACAAATAAATTGTTAAAAAATCATACATTGTGGTGTCTGGATTTTTATTCTTAGATTATCTCTATCACAGTGGACATGCGGCTACGATGAAAATTTTTATTTATTTATTTTTTTAATTTCTAAGTGGGAGAACTTGCAATATAGCAGTGTGTTCAAATATTTATTTTCTTCACTGTGCCTTTACGGAGGTCTTTGGACTATCACACTTTGTGCACACACAGTGAATTGGTAGCGAAAACTATGCTGTCTCTGACCATCTCATCGCTGTTTGTCTAGTTACAGTTTTTAACCAACAGCTTGAGTTCTGTCACAAAGTGCTCACATGACTCACAGTAAATATGGGGTTTGTTTTCGAAGTGAGGTAATCAGAGAATTTTTCGCAAAAAGTTTTTAGCAACTTATCTTCCTCTCCGGTCATTATCCACATATTGCAGACATTCCGTCCTTTATCTCCTATCCACAGCAGGAGGAACTGCACTTTTCCTCTTCAGCTCTGTGTTTAAGCGGTCCTGTGAACATGAGTTCGGCGTGTTGTTTGAATCTCCGCCGCGCATCTGGTAAATTGTATTAGTCCTAGTCCATCCTCGGGCTTGGCACACCGAACGTTTGCCTCCATCGTGGTTAATTCGTCGTCTTTGTTCTTTTTTTTCCCCCTGAGTTCGTATTTTTTTTACTGAGTCCGTAGTTATACTTCCATCATTCTGACACCATGTTATGATCTTGCGGTCGTGTTATTGAATAACGTAGATGTGAGTTCAACTGGTGATATTTATTTGGCTTTATCCCCTGGCAAACTCTCTAGCTCACTTCCTTATCGTCTTGTCTTGTCGCTCCCTGCTGACATTGACACAATCACAATTACGCTATACACTATACACTATACTTCACTGTATACGAGAAGTACTATAGCTCAATCTAATAATAACGAGACAATACTTGCTCTTGAGTTTCACATGTGGCTTCTTTATTCCTCACTCCAGCACAAGTGCCTCAATCACCTCTGGTTACAGTGTTCATTTGTCAAAGAACCTTCAAGATAAAAGATCAACGAAAAACTGTAGCCAAAACATTACAGTATACACTCATCGCTTCCTATCCATGATATGTAGACATGATCTTGCTGTCCAAAATGGCATTGTAAACAAAAAAACACGTGGTCGGTGTGACATCAATTAAAAGTATCTATTAATCTGCCTGATTGTTATGTCACAAAGAATGAATTTGTGTGACCTCTTTATGACTGCCATAAGCCAGAGAAAACATATCACATTAGTCACATTAACTTTATTTATGTGGAGGAGGTAAAGTGTACTCATATTTATCACTTCTTATGTGGTCCCCCTTACTCTGAAAGCTTTAGCACGCTATTGAAACGAACAAACGTTTTTATCCACAAATCGAGGAATCATACAACAGTCGTGAACCTTCCTAGGAGAGAACGGCCTACAAAAATGACCCCAAGAGAGCAGTAACGACTCATCCAAGAAATCACAAAGGGACTTGGGACAACTGCTGACCAAACGAACATGCAGGCTCGTCTTACTTTTGCAAAAAAAAAAAAAAAATCCTTCCTGACAAGAAAAAAAAACATACACGCGCGCACATTCACGCACACAAAAAACAGTCCATTTCTGACAATAGCCATGGTCTAATGTTTTTGAATTTTTTTTTCTGACACCATTAATCAGGAGCCAATCTTTGCGGGTTTTTATTCCAAAAAAGAAAAAAAGATCTTTGCGAAGAGAGGAAAAGGTACAAGTCTTATGAGTTGTCACCCTTACTTAAGTTCAGACTAAGATCCCTTTGTTATATTCAACTGAGAGAGATAAAGAAAAACAAAATTAGTATGACGCCCACAGCGCTAGATAA
The DNA here is from genome assembly GCF_019802595.1 of Syngnathoides biaculeatus. Taxonomy (NCBI): domain Eukaryota; kingdom Metazoa; phylum Chordata; class Actinopteri; order Syngnathiformes; family Syngnathidae; genus Syngnathoides; species Syngnathoides biaculeatus. Next base: position 22,437,587 of record NC_084651.1, read on the forward strand.
CATATCAATGGAGCATGTAAAGGTTTTTACCATCAACTATAAACAAGTATTATGCACGCAGACCTAATAGTCATAACATGACAACATATCTGTAAAGCATGTGAAGGTGGTATAAAGCTGATAGAAGTATATATTTATTTTCCAGCACAACTCCCCCTTTGATTATATTAATCAATCTATTATTAATCACACTCCCAGCTGTCAACAGGCAGGAGGCGGAGTACACCGTGAACTGGTTGCCAACCAATCACAGGGCACATGAGTCAAACAGCCGCACTCACAATCACACCTAGGGACAATTTAGAGTGTCAAATTGATGCATGTTTTTGGGATCTGGGAGGAAACCGGAGTGCCCGGAGAAAATGCACACAGGCACGGGGGAACATGCAAAATCCACACAAGCAGGCTGGGATTTGAACCCCAGATTCAAGAACTATGAGGCCAACTTGTAATCGATAAAGAAATTTTTATGGTGTTATGGTAAAGAACCACATCATACACATCAAAGAGCCAAAATGGATGGACGGATGGATGGATAAATACCACTTGTTAAAATGGCTTACCTACAAAATGGCTGATTGATTTCAGTACGCTGCTGGTTTTCAAGCTAATGATACACAATGACAGAATCTTCCAAGTGTTTGCTAATATTACAAACACCTTGTGTTTCGGTTGAACTCCCATTTAAACTTGGAGGTCACAAAAGTAAACTTTTTTTTTATCTTTCAGAGGTGAATCACAGTACACTTGTCTCCATTTCTGCCTGGTCCTTGATCTTGTTCCCTCTAATGGAAGCCAACTTGTCACACGTCAGTGACCATCTCCTAAATGAGGATTTATTGTGTATTCAGTCTCTCCAGACCCGTATGACTGAATTTGTTTGGCAGGTTTGGGAAGCAATGCTGCCAAGTTCAACCTTGTGATTTTGTCAAAAAGAGTCAAAAGACCAAATCCAATTAGTTACACTCCAAACTTTCTTCTAATAGGACCACTTTCGTTTGGTGAAACTGGAATAAGTTGCATGAACACCTAGTTTGAAACCATTAAATGATTTCACAAAATTTAAAAATTATAGCAATAGTGGAGGCATTTCTGAAATGTGAAATAATGTGTGTGTTAACAACACTGATGTTTTGATTTTATTCTGCAGACAGACAACAGAATCCAACCTTGTTGCTCACATTCCTTGCATGATACTAAACTCCAACTATGACAGTGACTTGTTGAATGGGCCTTTCCAACCTGTCAATCACTCGTACAATAATAGCCAATCAAATAGCAGCATTGTCTTAACCCCTGGCTTGACCCGTCCCTCTTGTCGTCATGTCCCACAAGCAGTGCCGGTTATCAGTCGCATGCGATTGGAAAAGTTAATGTTACAAACAAAATGGTCCTCAGATGCGCTTGGGGAACGTACAATTCTGATGAAAGATATCCGGCTAGGTTACAAGGGGCCTGGTTGATTCATTTGCCAAAGCCTAAAATACAGTTGCAGTCACTCACATTTGAAAAATGTATGGGTGTGGTCAGTCATGCTTGCAGATAAAGTTGCGGGTGTGATTAGGGATGGAATCTCAAGACCTAAAAAAACTGACTGGATTAATATAACATAACTGTAAATTAAAAATAAAATAAACAAATACATAACTAAAATAGAAAACTAAAATTTGTGGGACTGCCGTAAATAGGAGGCCGGCCTGCTAAAATGCGCTTCTATGTGCGTGCGCTCGACGTATTGGCCACACCTGAATCAAGCGACGAGGTGGATGATAATCTAATGTCTTTTTTTTGTGGGGGGTATGCCATCACACTGCCTTCCGTGCACATATCCTTGCGTGAAATAGTTGAGATCTCTCTGTAGAACTCTCTTGGACAAGTCCGACACATTTGGCAAAAAACATACCCAATATTACCTGGAATACACGATAGAGGATCCAGTTAAAAACCAGTTATGTTCAGTCGCCAATTTGGAAGATTGTGGGGGATGGCAACTGTCGCTAAGGTGGGCGGAGCTGAATATTGCCAGTCAGAAAGGCCCATTGGGTTCTCTTACGGCTGTTGGATTACTTGGAAACAAGAGACTATGAGGAGAAAAAGAAAATGTAGTCTGAAAGACTAGTCCACTATGCAAATAATCACATTTGGTATTAGGTTCCATCATTTCACAAACGTGCAAGGGGTGCACATCCACAGGATTGGCATATCTACTTATACAAATAATTGAAAATAATATGCGTTGGTATAAATTGTGTGTGCATCAGTAAATATTTGTCATTCCTTAATGAAAAGGTAAAAGAAGCAGAGAGCTATTATAGTGACGAAACAGTATAAGACTAAAATGCTGCAGTCAAAATGTGTAAGAAAATATTTTTGATATGCATGAGACAAACAAAAGAAATAATTACAGAGATATATAGTATGATAGTCACAAGATTAGTGCCTTGGATTTAATTACATTCTAAAAACAGTTGCGTCAAAAACAACCCAGCATGGGTTTTTTTAGGTAACCCTTAACTTTAACACAGATTATTATTATGTGGATTGTGTATCTTATGTGCTGACTTTGTTTATTTGATTGCTTCTTCTTTTTGATTATCTGCAGCCCGTTGGGAAGCACAATATTGTGCTACCTGTGGGCCGGTCTCAAGCCCGGATAAATGCAGAGGGTTGCGTTAGAAAGGGCATCCGGCGTAAAACTGTGCCAAACATATATGAGCGTTCATCATACAAATTCCATAATGTTTAGGTCGTGGCCCAGGATTTCCTACGTCCGCCCCCGGAAATGTCAATCTGTTTAGGTGCAGGGTTTAAATTATTTTATAATAGAGTAGATGGGAAGAGAAATTGAGTAGGGGTTATTTTAAAAGAAGAGCTGACTAAAAAGGTCTTGGAGGTGAAAAGAGTATCAAATCAAGTGATGATGATGAAAATTGAAATTGAGGGTATGATGTATAATGTGATTGTGATTTGCGCAGACGATGTAATCTGAAGGAGGTTACCGACTGTAAGGTAGTGGTGGGGGAGAGTGTGGCTCGACAGCAGAGTGTGGTGGTGTGTAGGATGACTCTGGTAGTGGGTAGGAAGATTAAGAAGACAAAGGTAGAGCAGAAAATCAGGTGGTGGAAGTCTCTTGGTACTCTGTCATAGGCTTTCTCTAGATCCACAAAGACATAATGTAGCTCCTTCTGACCCCTGTACTTTTCCACGACCATCCTAAAGGCAAATAATGCATCTGTGGTACTCTTTCAAGGCATGAAACCATACTGTTGCTCGGAGATACATACTTCTGTCCTGAGTCTAGCCTCCACTTCTCTTTCCCATAACTACATTGTATGGCTCATCATCTTTATTCCTCTATAGTTTCCACAGTTCTGAAGATCGTCTTTGTTCTTAAAAAATGAGGACTAGCACACTTTTCCTCCACTCTTCTGGTATCTTCTCTCCCATTAGTATTCTATTGAATAAGTTGGTCAAAAACTCCATAGCCACTTCACCAAATTCCATACCACCACTGGTATGTCATCGTGTCCAACTGTCTTTACATTTTTCATTCTGTTCAGTGCCTTTTTAACTTCCGCCTTACTAATCATTGCCACTACCCGGTCATTCTCTTATACTCCATATTCTGTCCCATTTTCTTCATTCATTACCTTTTCAAAGTACTCTTTCCATCTACTTAGCACACTACTGGCTCCAGTCAACATATTTCCATCGCTATCCTTAATCATCTTTTCTTGCTGCACATCCTTCCCATCTCTCTCCATCTGTCTGGCCAACCTGTAGAGATCCTTTTCTCCTTCTTTCATATCCAACCTGGCGTACATGTCGTCCTATGCCTCTCGTTGAGGCTTCGCCACCTCTACCTTTGCCCTATGACGCATTTCAATGTATTCCTTAGCCCTCTCCTCAATCCACTCTGTATCCTACTACTTCTTCGCTAATCTCTTTCCTTGGATGACTTCCTGTATTTTGGGGTTCCACCACCAAGTCTCTTTCCTACCAGAAGACACTCCAAGTACTCTCCTGCCTGCCTCTCTGAATACCTTGGCAGTAGTATTCCAGTCTTCTGGGATCTCTTCCTGTTCATCTGGAGCCAGTCTACTCCATGATAAAATAATTTAAACCCTGCATCTAAACTTCTAGCCATACTCCATTTCCACTTGCTCTCTTGGACGCACAATATATCAAACTTTTCCTCATCATCATGTCAACTAACTCCTGAGATTTTCCTGTCATAGTCCCAACATTCAAAGTCCCTACACACAGCTGTAGGGTTTGTGCATTCCTCTTCTTCTTCTTCTTCTTCCGGATAAGATGCTTTCCTCCTCTTTTTTGTCTTTGAACTACATTATCTGAACTTATACCTACGCCTTGCACATTTACAATTCTGGAGGTGGGTGTAGGAAGCCCAGGCCACAACATAACTGTTATAGAATTCGTATTAATTGAATACCCTGCTATATTGTAAGTTCTCCCACTTAGAAATCACGGAGGGGTCTGAACTTTTCATTGTAGGTGCACACCTACTGTGAGAGAGATAATCTGAAAATAAAAATCCAGAAATCAGAATGCATCTTTATCAATCTTTAACCATTTTTTTGTGTGATACAGCTGCAAATAAGTATTTCAACACCTATTTATCAGCTAGAAATCTGACCCTCAAACACGGCTGGAAAGGGCTACGGTGAAATAGTCATGCAGCTTGGTGAAAAAAGGTCTAGTGTTGGAGTAAGTATTTGAACACGTCTATCAGCGAGAATTATGACCCTCAAAGACCTGTTAATCTACCTTTAAAAGTCAACCTCCACTCAATGTATTATCCTGAAGCAGATGCAGCTGTGTGAGGTCGTTAGCTGCATAAAGACACCTGTCCACCCCATACAATCAGTAACACTCAAACTTTTAACATGGCCAAGACCAAAGAGCCGTCCAAAGACACCAGAGACAAAATTGTACTACTCCACATGGCTGGAAAGGGCTACGTAGAAATTGCCAAGCAGTTTGGTGGAAAAAGGTCCACTGTTGGAGCAATCATTAGAAAATTAAAGACGCAAAACATGATGGTCATTCTCAATCGGAGTGGAGCCCCATGCAAGATATCACCTCGTGGGGTCTCAATGATCGTTAGAAAGGTGAGTAATCATCCCAGGACTGAGAGGTGGGACGACTGTTTCCAAGGTGACAGTTGGTAAGACACTAAGACGTCATGGTTTGAAATCATGCGGAGCACGGAAATTTCCCCTGCTTAAACCAGCACATGTCAAGACCCGTCTTAAGTTTGCCAATGACCATTTGGATGATACAGAGGAGTCATGGGAGAAAGTTTTGTGGTCAGATGAGACCAAAATGGAACTTTTTGGTCATAATTCCACTAATTGTGTTTGGAGGAAGACGAATGGTGAGTTCTATCCCAAGAACCCCATCCCTACTGTGAAGCATAGGCGTGGTAGCATCATGCTTTGGTGGTGTTTTTCTGCACATAGGACAAGACGACTGCTCTATATTAAGGAGAGGATGACTGCGGCCATGTATTGTGAGATTTTGGGGAACAACCTCTTTCCCTCAGTCAGAGCATTAAAGATGGGTCGTGGCTGGGTCTTTCAACATGACATTGACCCAAAGCACACAGCCAGGAAAAACAAGGAGTGGCTCCGTAAGAAGCATCTCCCGGTTCTGGCGTGGACTAGCCAGTCTCAATACCTAAATCAAATAGAAAATCTTTGGAGGGAGCTGACACTGCTTGTTTCACAGCGACAGCCCAGAAACCTGTCTGATCTAGAGAAGATCTGTGTGGACGAGTGGACCAAAATTGCTCCTGCAGTGTGTGCAACCTGATGAACAACTACAGGAAACGTTTGATCTCTGTAATTGCAAGCAAAGGCTACTGTACCAAATATTAACATTGTTTTTCTCAGGTGTTCAAATACTTATTTGCAATTGTATCACACAAATAAATCGTTAAAAATATCATACATTGTGGATTCTGGATTTTTCTTTTTAGATTATCTCTGGCGGCACGGTGAAGCAGCTGGCATTGGCCTCACAGTTCTGAGGTCCCGGGTTCAATCTCGGACCTGCCTGTGTGGGGTTTGCATGTTCTCCCCGTGCCTGTGTGGGTTTCCTCCGGGCACTCCGGTTTCCTCCCACATTCCAAAAACATGCAACATTAATTGGACACTCTCAATTGCCCCTAGGTGTGATTGTGAGTGTGGCAGTTTGTCTTAATGTGCACTGCGATTGGCTAGCAACCAGTTCAGGGTCTACATTGCCTCTTGCCCGTTGACAGCTGGGATAAGATCCAGCACTCCCCGTGACCCTCATGAGAATAAGCGGTGAAGAAAATGGATGGATAGATGGATAGATTATCTCTCTCACTGTGGACGTGCATCTATGATGAAAATTTCAGACCCCTCCATAATTTCTAAGCGGGAGAACCTGAAATATAGCAGGGTGCTCAAATACTCATTTTCTTCACTGTATGTTATAGTCAAGGTCCAATGAAAGCAATCAAATTAACACAGTCAGCAGGGTGTTCAAATACTTATTTTCTCCACTGTATATGGAGCTTCTCCTTTCCTGGTGGCTAAAATCCACCAGTGACCTCACGGGCCTTGTTTTGGTGATGTCTCATGGTCTAGAAAAAGAAAGGTCCAGCAATATCATGCAGCTCTGAAGTGCTACTGTTAGTTTTGTGTGTGTATGCACATGTAGGAATGTGCCCATGTGTGTGTACACGCTCTAATGTCCTGTGACTTAATTAGGTGAGTGTAATTGTTTTTGCTCTCCTGCTTATATAAAAGAGACATTGCTTTGGATTATACTGGTCATGCCTTCTAAATCTACACTTGGACTCAGTTGCACCACATCCTGTTGTTGTAGCAAGAGGACACCGGGTTTGGCACATTTTTTTAAACGTGTTTTGCCATAATTGTAACATTTTCAGGAATTACAGACTGCCATAATAGAAAATCAGTGTTAATGTTGAATTACTGTAAAGCCAAGCCCATTCACAGTTCACTACTAACAAACTCACATATTTTCTTTGGAACATAATTACAAGCTATTCCATGTAGCCATGGTTATCAACCACAGGCCAAAACACAACCTTAGATAATTGCTCTGAAATTAATAAGTAGTAATTCCAATCTTTAAATTCCGTCATTTCCAAAGTCTACATCGCACAGGCTACATGAGAACGGGACCAGAAATGAAATAGCTGATGCCATGGGTGCGGGAGTGGTTAATAGTAAATCATTATCGTAATTGTTCATGTTTTTGGCTGTGAGCACTGGAATGCGACTATCTACCCGGCAATATCTTTTTCAATGTATATGATCCTGCCCCGTGTGTCTGAATTTAATGACAAGTTAACGCTAATAGAACGGCTGAGCGCCCAAAAAGGATGACATCAAGAAATGGGATGACAATAAACAAATCGGTTTTACTCATCATTAAAAGTCCAATGTTTATTAGCCTACTCATATATGAATCACTCACATTTGATAAATGTACAGGTGTGGTTAGTCATGCTCTTAGATAAAATTACAGGTGTGATTAGGGATGGAATCTCAAGACCTTAAAATAACTTACTGGATTAATATAACAACACTGTAAATTAAAAATAAAATAAACAAATACATACCTAAAATAGAAAACTAAAATTTCAAACTGATAAATGATCATTTCCAATTTCAACTGATATTAGTAGAACATGATATAAAACGGTATTTAAAATTTTTCATCAAATAAAATTTCTTGATCTGACAAACTTTATCTGAAGAAAAGTTAAATGCACTGGCCTGTCAAGGAATACACACGAACGGTCTATACCCGCAATGTAATAGTTGGTTCAACATAATCGGCATGAGTGGCAACAAGCTAGCGATACAATAACAATATAAGAAACATTCCTGTCGGTGATTGTGGTGTATTGTTGTGTGTGGTGTATTGCTGTGTGTGGTGGTGGTGGGGGGGGGTATGCATTGCGGGACTATGTAAATAGGAGGTTGGCTTGCTAGAATGCGCCTTTTTGTGCATGCGCTCGACGTATTGGCCACACCTGAATGAAGGGACGAGGTGGATGATAGTCTAATGTCTTTTTTTGTGGGGGGGGGCATGCCATCACACTGCCTCGCGATCGACGCAATGAGCACCCTTGGTGTAACTGAATTTCCTTTGACATGGCTCATTATGTTCATGTCTTTCAACGTAAATGCGCTTGCAGCATGTGAAGCAGCTCTGAACATGCGCTTCCGGCCTAACTTCCGTTCATGCTCAGTACGGTTAACTTGCATTTCCTGTTTCCGGGTGAGTACTGGTTGTTTTGGAGCAGGCTTGTTTAGTTAACAATGTTTATGAAATAAACACGTAAATTAATGTCAAGACTACACAAAATAAGTGATGTCTTTTAATATCTATTTTTTCTACTCATAACAAATTTTACGCACGTGATTTTTCGAGCTCGACTGTGCAGATTTGCGAGCAAGGAGGAGCACGAGGGCATTCGTGCTCGTCAAATGTGAGTCACAAGGGTCGCAGGAGTGCTGGAGCCTATCTTAGCTATCTTTGGGCAGGAGACAGGTTACATACACCATGAACTGGTTGCTTGACTGCCAACAAAGTATTTTTAATTATTATTGACCCACCCCTCTTCTGAAAAATAAGAGTGATTCCAAACTCATTTTTAACCATTTCCATATTGCATCCATCTATCCATCCATTTTCTTCGCTGTTTATCCTCACGAGGGTTGGGGGGGGGGTGCTGGAGCCTATCCCAGCTGTAAACGGGTAGGAGGCAGGGTACACCCTGAACTGATTGCCAGCGACTCACCGAGCACATAGAGAAAAAAACAGCCGCACTCACAATCACATCTGGAGGCAATTTAGAGTGTCCAATTAATGCTGCATTTTTGGGGATGTGGGAGGAAACCGGAGTGCCCGGAGAAAACCCAAGCAGTCACGGGGAGAACATATCTCCACACAGGCGGGGCCAGGATCGAACCCTGGGCCTCAGAATTGTGAGGCCAACACTTTCCAACTGCGCTACCGTGCTGCCCATTTCCATTATTAAAGTATATTATTATTTTTTTGAAGTGCTTATTTCTGTATGCTCCATACTAGCATTTGATTCTATTGCTTGGGGAAAATTTTCATTTATTATAGCAATTTGGTATTATGTGATTTCCTTTATTTCTTCTGCTGCGCTTAATTTCTAAGCACCCTCAACTTTTTGTATAACTTGTGAAACATTGTGTATCCAAATTAGACTACAGTGCAATTATTAGCTGACACTCATTTCATTCGCACGTCCTGTGTACACAATATATCCATATGAAAACTGACCTTACAAGTGTGGTGGTGTTTGATTTTGCTCACAGATGCCAAGCTTTGCAGCAAATGTACCTAGGCGTCAACATGTTGTTGGTGTACTTAGAATATTCTGACAATAACATCTTTAGATTGAATTGAGAGATAATGTATGCTATCTGTGAAAATTTGTGAGGTCATGAAAGATCATTATCATATGAAAGTAGGGGCATGAATGGGCTAAATGTTTAGAGACTACATTGTATACATTTGTGCAAAGACATTCAGGAAGAGCACGTATGGTGTGGAAATGGCAAGGTTGCAACCGTACCGAGATATAAAAAGAAAGCAATTTCAAAGCTTATAACTTTATTATGATTTTAAACATCTGCACTTGGGAATCATGGATGCAATACTTATCCAAACTTTGAAGTGCCAGGACAGGAAAAAAGCTTTTGCAGTGTATTTATTTTCTGTGAAGTGGCTTGCTGTCTATGAAAGGCAGGCAGTCAGTACCAATCAGCAATGAGAGAACAATCGGCACAACAAAAGCCATATCAATAACAGTAATGATCCCTTGAAACAGAATTTCCTGCCTTTTTTACCACAACTGTTCTTCATAAAACAAGACTGTTTATTAGGGAAGAAGTAAGCACTGATGAGCCTCTTCGGCATTGTTTATAAAAATTATGTGAAATCTGCATAGTCACTTGATCAGTAGTTATTGTGTGTTTTTCTATTTGAAAAAATAAATCCAATGATATTTTTCAAATTCCAGGCAAGACAGACAACATAGTCTCTCCAGGATGTCCAAGGTATTTCCCAGCAGCCTCCTCCCAGTAGGACGTGACCAGAACATCTTACTGGGGAGGGATTCACGGGGTATCCTGACCTGAAACCCTAGCCATATATGCACACTGCTGATGATGCACCACTTAACCTCTCCTGATCCGCCAGATGGACCAACATTTTGTGCTCCATGGGCTCTCCAAGCAGGTTTTTGGCTCAGTGACCAAGATGGATTAATCTTGGCCTGCCAGTACCCATTAGGTGTACAAGGGTCCAACAAGCCAAAAAGAACTGATAGATCTTCTTTACCTTTTTTGCATTCTTCATCATCGTGTCAATCTGCAGGTTTGATGATTGCTGCCACAACAGGGATGGACTACCTTACGACCACAACTCTGCAACATTTGAGGCATGGCCCACTCAATGTCCTTTGTCTTGCCCTGGTGACGGTCAAAGTTCTGATGCTGATAGGAGTTAAAATTACTTCTTATGGTGGTACTCTACCAGACATCCCTAGCCTCACAATATTTTTGCATCTTCCCTCGCCAGCACATCACTAGATGGGGATAGGGTGACAACTCCAACCCTCACTTCACTCATGTCTCCAAGACAAGTGAATGCAAGTCTAATGCCACAACAACCAAGTCAAACCACAGTCCAGGATGTCCAGGTGCCACGCGCACACGTGTGACCATATGGCTTGTAGATGATATTCATAGTCCACAATGTGAGACATGCACAAATGTCCCACAGTATATATATATATATACATGTATATATTCATAGATACATACATTTTATTAGTCGCTTATCCTCACAAGGGTCGCGGGGAGTGCTGGAGCCCATCCCAGCTGTCAACGGGCAGGAGGCGGGGTACAGACTGAACTGGTTGCCAGCCAATCGCAGGGCACATCAGGACAAACAGCCGCACTCACAATCACACCTAGGGGCAATTTAGAGTGTCCAATTATATATATATATATATATATATATACACACGTACACATGCACACACAAATGCAGCCCTATGGGGGCACAAGCCAGTGCAATCTGTAGGTCCCAAGCCCAGATGAATGCAGAGGGTTGCATCAGAAAGGGCATCTGGCGTAAAACTGTGCCAAACAAATATGAGTGTTCATCTAAAGAATCCCATACTGGATCGGTCGTGGCCGGAGCGAACAACGTCCGCCCCCGGCACTGCTAACCTGCAGGGCATCGGGGGAAATTCAGCTACTATGGGTCGAAGACAAAGAAGAGGAGGAAACCAGATTCGTCAGCAGAAGAAGAGGTATCTCCAGAGCCTACAACTGAGTGTAGTGGCTTTGAATGTTGGGACTATGACAGGAAAAACTCAGGAGTTGGTTGACATGATGATTAGGAGAAAGATTGATATATTGTGCATCCAAAAAAGGTAGTAAGGGTAGAAGTTTAGGAGGAGGGTTTAAATTATTTTACCGTGGAGTAAATGGGAAGAGAATTTGAGTTATATTAAAGGAAGAGCTGGCTGAGAATGTCTTGGAGGTGAAAAGAGTATCAGATGGAGTGATGAGGCTGAAATTTGAAATTGAGGGTATTACGTATAAAGTGATTAGCGGCTATGTCCCACAGGTAGGATGTTACCTAGAGGTGAAAGAGAAATTCTGGAAAGAACTAGATGAAGTAGTTCTGAGCATCCCAGAAAGAGAGAGAGTTATGATTGGTGCAGATTGTAATGGACATTTTTGGTGAAGGCAACTGGGGCGATGAAGAAGTGATGAGTGAGTACGGTCAAAAGATAGAAAACCATGGGGGGAAGCTGAGAAAGGAAGAATGTTGTGATGCCTTTTGGAAAGAGGTGAGATAGGCTCTCGATGGATAGGAGGAGCTCCCGGAAGACTGGACTACTACAGCCAAGGTGATCAGAGAGACAGGCAGGAGAGTACTTGGTGTGTCTTCTGGTATCCAGGAAAGGAACTTTGAGGGACAGATGGTGGTGGACTTTTAAAAAAGGATGAAAATGGCTGTAGTGAACACTTTTTTCCAGAAGAGGCAGAAGAGTGACCTACAAGAGCGGATATAGAAGCACGCAGGTGGATTATAATTTGTGCAGACGATGTAATCTGAAGGAGGTAACTGACTAAAATAGTGGTAGGGGAGAGTGTAGCTCAACAGCATAGGATTGTAGTGTGTAGGATGACTTTGGTGGTGGGTTACTGGGTTGGTGGTGGAACCCCAAAATACAGGAAGTCATACAAGGAAAAAGATTAGCAAAGAAGTTGGACACTGAGAGGACTGAGGAGAAGCGAAAGGAATACATTGAGATGCGACATAGGACAAAGGTAGAGATGGCGAAGGGTAAACAAGAGGAATATGATAACATGTGATGTGATGACATACCTGTGGAGGTATGGAAGGAATTTGGAGAGGTGGCTGTTGACTTCTTGACCAATTTATTTAACAGAATACTAGCGAGTGAGAAGATGGCCGAAGAATGGAGGGAAAGTGTGCTAATCCCAATTTTTAAGAACAAAGGCAATGTTCAGAGTTGTGGGAACTATAGAGGAATAAAGTTGATGAGCCACACAATGAAGTTATGGGAAAGAGAAGTGGAGGCTAGACTCAGGACAGAAGTATTTGCAAGCAACATTATGGTCTCACGCCTAGAAAGAGTACCACAGATGCATTATTTGCCTTGAGGATGCTTGTGGAAAAGTACAGAGAAGGTCAGAAGGGGCTACATTATGTCTTTGTAGATCTAGAGAAAGTCTAAGACAGAGTAACAAGAGAGGAACTGTGATACTGCATGCATAAATCTGGTGTGGCGGAGAAATATATTAGACAAGTACAGGACATGTATGACGGCAGCAGAACAATGGTGAGGTGTGACAGAAGAATTTAAGGTGAAGCTGGGATTGCATCAGGGATCAGCTCTGAGCCCCTTCATGTTAGCTGTGGTAATGGATAGGCTGAGAGATGAGGTTAGACTGGAATTCCCTTGGACCATGATGTTCGCAGATGATCTTGTGATATGCAGTGAAAGCAGGGAGCAGGTGGAGGAACAATTGGAGATGGAGGCATGCAGTGGAAAGGAGAGGAATGAAGATTAGCCGAACTAAAACAGAATATATGTGCGTGAATGAGAGGGGTGGAGGAGGAAGTGTGAAGCTCCAGGGAGAAGAGATAGCGAGGGTGGAGGACTTCAAATATTTAGGGTCAACAATCCAGAGCAATGGTGAGTGTGGTAAGGAAGTGATGAAACGGGTCCAAGCAGGTTGGAATAACTGGCAGAAGGTGTTTGGTGTGTTATGTGACTGAAGTGTCTCTGCTAGGAGGAAAGGTAAATTTTATAAAACAGTGGTGAGGTGGGCCATGATGTATGGATTAGAGACAGTGGCACTCAAGAGACAACAGGAAGCAGAGCTGGAGGTGGCAGAAATGAAGATGTTAAAGTTCTCACTAGGAGTGAGGAGGTTGGATAGTATTAGGAATGATCTCATTATCTCATTAGAGGGACAGCCAAAGTTGGATGTTTTGGAGACAAGGTTTGAGAGAGCAGACTTCGATGGTTTGGACATGTCCAGAGGCGAGAGAGTCAATATATTGGTAGAAGGCTGCTAAGGATGGAGCTGCCAGGCGAAAGAGTGAGAGGAATACCAAAGACAAGGTTGATTGATGTTGTGAAGAAAGACATGAGGGCAGTTTGTGTTAGAGAGGAAGATGCAGGAGATAGGGTTAGATGGAAAAAGATGAAACGCTGTGGCGGCCCCTAACGGGACGAGCCGAAAGGAAAAGAAGAAGATATATATACATGGTGGAAAGTGCTGGCCTCACAGTTCTGAGGACCCGCGTTCAATCCTGGCCCTGCCTCTGTGGACTTTACATGTTCTCCCCGTGCCTGCGTGGGTTTTGTCCAGGCACTCCAGTTTCCTCCCACAAACCAAAAACATGCAAAATTAATTGGACACTCTAATAATCCTCAAGATGTGATTGTGAGTGAGGCTGTTGTCTGTCTTCATGTGCCCTGCGATTGGCTGGCAACCAGCTCAGGGTGTACCCTGTCTCCTGGCTGATGACAGCTGGGACTGGTTCCGCTCTCCCACGACCATCGTGAGGATAAGCAGCTAATATATATAGTGCTAGAAACACAGCAGCAAGTTAAAAATGCCACTGTGACACAGTAAAATTTCCTAAAAGGGATACGGATCCTTCTATCTGTTTGATCTAAAATCTGAACAGGACAATAGATTAACAAAGCAACAAATAAATAAACAAATAACTGTTCACTATTTAGGTTTACAAAGGCTTGTGTGTAGTCCACACCAAGTTGGGCCAGGTCATGACCTGTGTGCTTGTGATCTGAAGCACAGTGAAAGCCAATTTAAAGCAATTCGAAGCACACGGTGTTGCCAAACTCAAACAGACAAGTAACTTGTACAGAGCGTCTCTGAAGTCCATCCGTCCAGCCATCTTCTACTCACAGTCTTTGAAGTTGGGTCCCAGGAAGCAACATCGGGATATCCAGAATACCAGTTTCAGTTAAATGCTTTTGCTCAGCTGGACTGCTTTTGATTAGCTTACCAGTTACAAATTATTGTTTGGTGAGAGACATTGATGATGCAAACGTAACTATTGTTTGGGCAGTCTTGGCTCACTGGTTAATATCGTCACCTGCCACCATGGGGGAATTATAGTGAAAAAAAGAGTTTTGAACAACCTGCTCAATTGCAAGTTTTCCCACTTAGAAACCATGTAGGGGTCTGAAATTTTTATCATAGGTGCATGTCCACTGTGAATGAGACAATCTAAAAAGAAAAATCCAGAAATCACAATGTATGATTTTTTTAACGATTTATTTGTTTGATATAGCTGCAAATAATTATTTGAATACCTGAGAAAACCAATGTTATTATTTGGCACAATAGCCTTTGTTTGGAATTACAGAGGTCAAACGTTTCCTGTAGTTGTTCATCAGGTTTGCACACACTGCAGGAGGGATTTTGGTCCACTCGTCCACACAGATCTCTAGATCTGACAGGTTTCTGGGCTGTCCCTGAGAAACACGGAGTTTTAGCTCCCTCCAAAAATTTTCAATTGGGTTTCGATCTCGAGACTGGCTAGTCCACGCCAGAACCTTGATATGCTACTTACGGAGCCACTCGATGGTTTTCCTGGTTGTGTGCTTCGGGTCATTGTCATTTTGAAAGACCCAGCCACGACCCATCTTCAATGCTCTGACCGGGGGAAAGAGGTTGATCCCCAAAATCTCCCAATACATGGCCGGGGTCATCCTCTCCTTAATAGAGAGGAGTCGTCCTGTCCCATCTGAAGAAAAACACCCCCAAAGCATGATGCTACCACCCACATGGAACTCATCTTTCGTCTTCCTCCAAACACGGTTAGTGGAATTATGTCCAAAAAGTTCAATTTTGGTCTCATCTGACCACAAAACTTTCTCCCATGACTCCTCTGTATCATCAAAATGGTAAATGGCAAACTTAAGACGGGCCTTGACATGTGCTGGTTTAAGCAGGGGAACCTTCCGTGCCATGCATGATTTCAAACCACGACGTCTTAGTGTATTACCAACAGTCACCTCGGAAATGCTGGTCCCAGCTCTTTTGAGGTTATTGACTAAGCCCAGTTGTGTAGTCCTGGGCTGATTCCTCACCTTTCTAAGAATCATTGAGACCCCACGAGGTGATATCTTGCATGGGGTTCCACGCCGATTGAGATTGACCGGTATGCTTAGCTTTTTCCATTTTCTGATTGCTCCAACAGTGGACCCTTTTTCACCAAGCTGCTTGGCAATTTCTCCGTAGCCCTTTCCAGCCATGGGGAGTTGTACAATTTTGTCTCTGGTGTCTTTGGACAACTCTTTGGTCTTGGCCATGTTAAGAGTATAAGTCTTACGGATTGTATGGGGTGGACAGGCGTCTTTATGCTGCTAATGACATCACACGAGTGCGATTTATTCAGAATAATACATGAAGTGGAGGTGGACTTTTAAAGGTTGACCAACAGGTCTTTTGGATCAGAATTCTAGCTGATAGACAGGTGTTCAAATACATATTTGCAGGTGTATCACAAATAAATTGTTAAAAAATCCTACATTGTGATTTCTGGATTTTTGTTTTTATGAGTAGATTATCTGTCTCACAGTGGACATGCACCTTTGATGAAAATTTCAGACCCCTCCATGATTTCTAAGTGGGAGCAATATTGCAGGGTGGTCAAATATTTATTTTCTTCACTGTAGGTTCAAGACCCTGAGAAGACCATCCAGCAACATGTCCCTGACTGATGGCTGTGGGGTCCTTGAGCAAGACACCATGAACCTGTCCCCGGGCACTTAGGTTGCCGCCTCCTCCGGTGTCTTTACTAATACATTTGTTCACTGTGATGGGTAAAATGCAGATAACACATTTCTCTGTGGATCCATGTTTATGACAATACAGAATGATATATTCTATATTTAGTGGACTGACAAAATGAAAACTTACCTTTTGAAAGGTGTGTGTCTCGTTTCATCTCGTGAAACTGTAACAGCATTTCAGAAAAAGAACATCATACCGACAATCAAATATGGTGGTGGTAGTATGATTTTCTTGGCCTTGGGCATGCAACCCACAAAAGAATAAGATATATTGTAGTTGTACCTTGACTTCAGCGCAACCCAACTTTCAAGTCACTTGGTTGATTTTTTTCTTTATAATTGAGACAAAATTGAAGTTATGATCTGGCTCTAGTAAATGAACTGCCACTTGGGTAAAGGTAAACAAAAAAGAAGCACAACAGTCACACCTTCAACAATTTATTGACCCCAACAACACAAATACAAAATAAAAACCCTTTGAGGAGCATAGAGGATATGGTGACACTAAACTTACCAACTTAATGTCCTTTATTTTGTTTAATATAAATTTTCAATACAGTGCTGTTCATTAAAACAATATTTTTCTTTGTTTGTTGGCATCTTAAAGGTGAAGTTTACATTTTTTTTCACTTCACTCCTTCCTTCTGCCACCCTTACATCTTTGACTAAAACCACATCCCTTGCCAACATGAAGATGCCCTTTACATTTTGTATGTTTACCATTGTTTTGTCATGAGATCTTCCCAATTCCTTCTTTTTAACATTTGTTGGTGAGTTGGAGGGAAAAAATATCTTTACAAGGCTGCTGGGTGCACCGACAGCAATGCGGCCGCTTATTTGTGCACGGCAAATGATTGACACACTCTTAGCTCGTGCCTTCTGTGACTACCATCTCTTACAGGCTGTTCTTGTTTGTGCAAGACAAGTTTTTTTATAATAGAAATTTTAATCGAAGGCATTAGATGGGGCCAGAGAGGAATGATTTTCAAAAGAGTTTTAATAATATTCTACTGTCAGGTCATATAGCTTTAACATATACTTGTATAATGTGCAGCCTCGTGAGCCTTGAGGTGCTCTGGCTTTAGCCGTTTAGTTATTCCCAGTCAGGACTTCACACTCATGGTAAGGCATCATTCCAGTTTTTAGGCCCCCGTCTGTGGAACAGCCTGCTGGAGCACCTCAGGGCTGCAGAGAGTTTTCATGTTTTTTATTTTATTATCTTACAGGTTTTCTTCAGAGGTTGCCTTCTGCAATGGGAGCTGTGATAACTGTGATGGACAGTGGCTACAGTCCTGCATCATGAGGTCTTAGGTCACCATGTGGCCCCTTTAGGTCACTACATTGTGACTCCATGGCGCTGTTTTGAGGCAGCAGTCTTCTGTCTGCTCTTAGTGCAGACGGCTTCCTGAAATTGATTCTCTGTGCCTAGCCTCACCTCATTACGTTATTATGCTTGTTTTTATTTTGACCTACGTTCGTGTGTGTCTGTGTGTGCGAGTGCATGTGCGTGTGTGTCAGTGTGTGTGTGTGTGAGACCATGCTCATGCACATGTGTACATCTCTGTAGATCAGTGACAGGATGGGATTGATTTTAACAATCTATGTATTTATGACAATTAAATAATTTCAATAGGGAAAATACATTTGATATAAGAGTAAACTGAGATACAAATTTAGTCTTGGAACTAATTATGCCTCTTGTACAAGATGTACATGAAAAATGTCAGTCTGGAAATTGGTCCCACAACATCAGATGACTTTAAGAATTATGAAATACAATTTATATTAAATAGACATTGATGCTCCATGTACTCTTTGTTGAGTAAAAAATATGTAATAGATGACAAATAATGTAAGAGTAATTTTGAAATGATTATGTATGTATGTGTGTATGCATGTATGTATGTATTTAAGCACGCTGATCCCCTACCTGAATGTTCGAAAACAAAGCAAGCTGCAAACATTTAACCCTTTAATGATTACTTGTAATCATCCCCTTGGTGGAGGTAATGAAGCGTGAGTGGATGTTGGAGGAGGATGGGTCCAGTGCGTGCTCACCGGCCGAAAGGGCAGAAGCGCATCCTCATCAGCCTATAAAAGAGACTGAAAGACGCCAGCGGCAGCTTCCTCGTGCTCTTGCTCCCTGCGAGCGTCGAGTCCAGCGCGCACGTCGCCGCGGCTCTCTCTCCTCTGCGCTCACGCTTTTCTTGTTTTGTTTTGCTTTTTGCTCTTTTTATTACTACAGCTTCCACTTTCCGTTGAGTTTTCACGCTCTTCGCTGGTCTGTCATGCTTTTCGGATGGCATGGATGTCAACGCATAAACTTGATTAAACGAGCGTGGCGGCGCGCAACTTGCGCCCTAATCGCGGCGAGCGCGTCTGGCGTAAAGTTGACAATATGAGCAAAATCCTGATTTTGTCTGCGTCAGAGGCAGCAAGCAAGTAGTCTGCACTGTGGTCATGGACTATGGAGGCTTTAAGTTTGTCCGTGAACGCGGTGTCCTACACTGTGGCGGCTGAGCTGAACCCGATCGATGACCCGTTCACTGGACCCATCCAGAACATCGCGCCGTGGAACTTCACCATTTTGGCGCTGCTCATGTTTGTGGTCACCTCTCTTTCTCTGAGCGAAAACTTTCTCGTCATGTTTGCCACATACAAGTTCAAACAACTCAGACAGCCACTGAACTACATCATAGTGAATTTGGCCATAGCTGACTTTCTAGTCTCCCTCACAGGAGGACTCATAAGTTTCCTGACTAATGCCAGAGGGTATTTCTTCCTGGGCCGTTGGGCTTGTGTGGTGGAGGGCTTTGCTGTGACTTTTTTCGGTAGGTGCTTATCTTATTACTTTCACCCGTTGCATGGTTGTGTTACACAAGTGACTTTGTGAAATAATGCTGTATTGTGCTTGTCAGCTTGAAACTAAAAGAACAACCAAGAAACCAAGCTGAAGTTGTTTTGAGAGTAAAAGTTTTGACAGACACTCAGATATTGAACAGATATTGAAAACGTGTTATGAAGTTGTCCTTAATTGGCGCGTATTATCTTGGGAGTTATTACACTATAGGTTAGATACGGTACATTGGTCAATAATATAATTTGACCTGATTTCGCTTCTGTTTATGAGGACCTGACAATGCAGGTTAGACTGGATTAATAATTCCACTTGCTTCACAATAACCTTTTCTTGATGTAATGTATTTAAGACAAATTGACTCGGGACTTTCCTTAGACTGGTTAAGACTTGAGATGTGCACAGTGACTTGATCCTTGATGCTGGTTGTGTGTGAACTTCCACCTGCAAGGTCAAATGTTTTGGAACATTGTTTCCGTCAAACAGATTTAAATATGATTAATAACAAGCTCCGCATGACACAAATGAGTACTGATGACACCTCATCATTACTTACTGTAACATCTGTTTATACCTTCTGTGCCATAATAGAGCAGCAGACCCAGTCAAGAGTCTTCAAGAATGATCTCCCATTCAAAAATAGTCATCAGAATTAAAGAACAGACCCGAGCTCCAATTATACTCACAATAGTCATCGTGGAACATTAAAATAAGACCTAATTATATGCACAGGTACACTTGACTGGACAATGTAATAACATGTGGGGTGGGGGATTCTGACCCGCTCATCCAGGCTTAAGCAGAGACAGAAAAAAATAAAAAAATAGATGATACATTACTATCTGCTGCTGTAATAATACACATGCTGTTGAATGAGTGTAACTCAAAACTAAGCAGTTTTACTTTGCTTGAGATATTTTTATACAGTTCATTTTGGACATTACTTAACTGTGCAGGTGTCCCTGTTCTCTGGAAATATGCTTAAAATTGAACACTCAAAACAAATTCTGCTTGCCCAAAACGGAGAATTTCATGTGCTCAGCAGATGTTAGCAGTCTATCACTATGGACAATTTATCATAAGTGAGTTACTAGCACCATGACCATAAATGATCTTCAACAAAGTCCGCAAACTGGTCCAAGATCTGTGCTGAGTGTCTGCTGAGGTCAGAATACAGTAAAAGTTAATTGAGGCAAAGGCTCCCAATTGGATTTGGTAATAAAGTTAAAAATCCTACCTCGGCACCATGAATGCCCGTCAGGTTGCAGATGAATTAATCAAAGGATTTCCTAATTACAAAATATGGAAATGTTTCGGTCAATGAAAAAAAGTTAAAATATTATGCAGACACTATGATAAATCTAACACAATTATGTAAAGATATCATGCAAAATTAAGGTTCCTGTATTACTAACTCAAATCCTCGGAGCAAAATTACAATGTGCTGTGTTCACTTGTGCATATAAAAACTGTTAATGTATTGAGTATTACAGATGTTTCAAAATGCCGCAAATGCAAAGTAACTTGAGAGAAAATGTCTTAGTAATACATTTTCCTGTATACATGGATATTGTTCTTTGGGGAATTGTGACTACTTACCCACAGCAGCATGATTAAGATATAAGATATTTTTGAAACAAATAGCTGCAGAAAGGGCAGCTTTAATGGTGGCATAAAACAACAGTGGGCGTGATTAACTCATGGTTTGTGCTTACAAAAACAGACGCAAATGTGATGGCTCATGCAATTGTAATGTGAAAGCTGATTTACAAACTAGGCACACCCAAGATTCTGTAGCCAAACTTTGAATTGTAATGGTTAATTTAGTATCTAAAAGACAAAGTAAGAACAAGCAAAATGAGAGGCGACTGGGCAAACTGATTTTTAAAATGCCGTGAGCAAAAATTAATGGGACAAACCTTTGATTCAGTGATGCAGTTTTTGGAGCTTCTGAGTGAGCTACGGGATGACTTGGAAACCTGTGACAATACTGTGACAATACTCTTCAATGCTGTATTTCCTTGCTTCTGGATCATTTCATCACACTGACTAGCAATCGACATTTGTTGGCCTTTTCCAGGACAGCACAATGCAAACAGGTTAGCACATGTGACTCACAGTTCTGAGGACCTAGGTAGAAATCCTAGCCTTGCTTGTGTGGAGTTTGTATGTTCTCTCTGTGTCTCTGTGAGTTTTCTGTAGGTACTCAGGTTGATTGAAGACTCTAAATTGCCCGTAGGTGTGAATGTGAGTGTAAATGGTTGTTTAAAGGGGACTTTAGGTTGGGGGGGGTGGTCTGAGGTTTTAAATACAATTTCACACAGAATGAAAACTCAGAACACATCCAATCGAACAAAATGTCTTTTATGCAGTACTGACTTCACTAAATTTATTGCAGCCAAAAAAAAAATATAACCAACTTGGTAACTCTTCCACTAACACTTCTAATTCCATCACTTCAATTAATTTTTTTCTGTGCTTGCTGTGCCCTCCCGAATTATACAAAGTGAAAACCATCAGTGCTACCTGAAGCAGAAACTTTTACAGCCTTTGCAAATAGATCTGCAAACAGTTTAGTATGAGTGAAGTTATAATTTACTGCAGGGTATTTGAGATGTTAGTCAAAGATTAGTAAATAATACAGAACAAAGCCTCTGGCATCGCATGCAGTGTGTCTAGTAAACGCAATTGAGTGCCCGGTGTTTGGGATCTGACTAAATCAGAGTTCATGTGGTTCGAAGATGACCAAAATAAAACATTTTACATAATACATTACCCCTGAGGGTATTCAGTTAGTGATGTGTAATCAATAGCTGCGATTGGATGGCAATCAGTTCAGGGTGTACCCCGCCTCTTCTCTGAAGATAGCTGGGATAGGCTCCATGCGTCTGCACCCTAGTGAGGATAAGGGGTACAGAAAATGGATGGATGTCATCCATAGTACTGGAGAATTCAGTCGTGACCAGTCTCATTTTAGGGTCCTAGATCTGTTTCGCTGTTTGTGGGCACCTGCGTTGGCGTGTAAAGACAAATTAGAAATGGATTAAAATGAGCCAAATGAAGAGCTTCCCAATTATTTTGCACACAATGTCAGGATTGAATAGATTAAAAAGGCCTAGGTAATAAGATAAATTGATGTTCATGTGAATGTTTCTCTAACCCAATGCGCCATTTTGACTTTCATGGTTAAAAAAAAAAGACACAAAAGTGCCAGTTTCATTAGTGAATCTTTTTATCAGCTCATATTTTGACACGTGAAACAGAATTTAACATATTGGTTTTCACCACTCCTTTTCTTCCTCTGGACTAAGCTCAGACACTGACACTGGTTGTGCAGAGAAAGGTAATTACCCGCTTGGTGAGAATGAGTTATTACCATAATTAAAGGGAGGTTTTTTTTAGTCCATCGTAAGGGAGCCTAATTCAACCACTCTGCTTCATTTAACTATTTCTAGCATTAGTACCTTACTTGCACATCGTTGGTTTCACAGAAGCGAGATCTGTTCCAAACAAATAGCTAGAACACCATAAGAGTTGTAAACAGACCATCCAACTCCAGATATTGCAAAGTAAACATCCATCCATCCATCCGTTTTCTGAGCCGCTTATCCTCACAAGGGTTGCAGGAGTGCTGGAGCCTATCCCAGCTGTCATCAGGCAGGTGGCAGGGTACAGTAAGACTATTGTCATAGACCAGACAGACAACAGTCGCACTTATAATCTCACCTAGGGGCAATTTAGAGTGTCCAATTAATGTTGCATGTTTTTGGAATGTGGGAGGTAACCAGAGTGCCCGGAGAAAATGCACGCAGGCACGGGGAGAACATGCAAACACCACACAGACGGAAATTGCACCCCGGTCCTCAGAACTTTAAGGCCAATGCTCTAACCAGTTGCTCCACCTTTCCGCCCAAAGCTTAATATAATAAAGCGTAATCAAAATTGTCAGTTAAGAGCGGGAAGCCATTTCAAAAAGATTAGCAGATGCAGAAATTACATCCATCACACATGCTGAACATATAACATGAAGGAAATCTTTTTTTGTAATTTAATGATTGAATTGGATAACAAATAAGAAGCACTGAGCAGATATGATCACAGATATTAAAATTTACTTTCATATGAGGATGGTGTTGTCTCCTGCAAAGCTCAGTAATGGAAAGTCTGAACACTTTGAGGTGACTGCATTGCTTCATCATTGACTAAATATGTCACATGATTTATGAATGTCCTATTTTTGACTTGGCGGCACGGTGGATCAACCGGAAAGCATTGGCCTCGCAGTTCTGAGTTTCCAAATTCAATCCTGGCCCCGCCTGTGTGGAGTTTGCAAGTTCTCCCAGTGCCTGCGTTCGTTTTCTCCGGCCACTTCGGTTTTCTCCCACATCCTAAAAACATGCAACATTAATTGAACACTCTAAATTGCCCCGAGGTGTAATTGTGAGTGTTGTTGGATGGATGGATATTTTGACTTTTTGCAAATAGAGTTTGGGCAAAATGATTTGTTTTGTGGCTGTAAAATGTTACATTCTTCCCAGACATAGGATTGTTTTAATAATCCTATTTCCGTTAAAGTTCACTCACTGACTGAGAGAATTCTCAGAGTTTAATATAAAATATATAGGCAGAAAATTGTGACGATTCTGTTGAAAATATCCCTTCAAAACGTTCGTATCTACTGCCTTGGTCTTCTGTTGCTGGGCCTCTGTGACTGACCTCCTGCTGTTTGCTTCAGGAATTGTAGCCCTGTGGTCTCTGGCGGTTCTGTCCTTTGAACGATTCTTTGTGATCTGCCGACCTCTGGGTAACATTCGACTGCAAGCCAAACACGCCATCATGGGTCTGCTCTTCGTCTGGATTTTTTCCTTTGTTTGGACCTTCCCTCCAGTGCTAGGCTGGAACAGATACACTGTCAGCAAGATTGGAACTACCTGTGAGCCTGACTGGTAAGAAATGCCCTTGTCTCAACCACTGTATGTGCAACTTTGACCTTAACGTACACTAAGTTGACTCACAGCTTTTCTTGGATATGGTTGCATGGTGGTTAATATTTCTGCCTCTTCGTCTCGGGCAGGAGGCGGGGTACACCCTGAACTGGTTGCCAGCCACTCGCAGGGCACATAGAGACAAACAGCTGCAGTCACAATCACACTTAGAGCCAATTTAGTGTCCAATTACTGTTGCATGTTTTTGGGATGTGGGAGGAAGCCAGAGTGGCCAGAGAAAACCCATGTAGGCACGGGGAGAACATGCAACCTCCACACAGGGAGGGCCAGGATTGAAGCCGGGTCCTCAGAACTGTGAGGCCAACACTTTCCAGCTGCCCCACCATGCCGCCTACTGAGATCATATCCCTTTTACATCATTTTATGTCAAGATCAAAAGCAAATCATTCACATCAACTCTTACTTTATACTTAAAGGTGCAACTAAATTTTATCTCATGGTGTGGAGTAAATAATGTGTAAATATTGCAAGCATTTTTTTTTTACACAACTCCTTGAAAAATACTAAAAGAATTATCCTTATTTCTGATCAGGCGATTTACACTATTTCATGATCAAAACGTGCCTCTGAGAGAAACTGTAGCAACGATGTGGCCTGTGCTAGGAATTATTTTGACATCCCAGCTTTAGACACAATAATCAAGAACTCACCTTAGGGAGACACAAACAAAAACAACATGATGCATCTATCTGTGAGTTGTTTGAGGGAAAAAAAATAGCATTTGGTACCTGAATGTTAGCGTACTCCCACATGCACAGTCAGGATCCATTTTAAAAGCCTAATTTAGGTGTGTGTCCTCGTATCATCACTGAGTACGTTTTAATATTGAGTGCTGGTTCCTTTGAAGTTCTTAAAAGCGTATGTTGAAAAATAGCAATTGGTTTGCAGATTGACTCGAGAAAAAAAGAAGAAATGAAACAACTGAGGCTATTTAGCTCTTTACTTCAGAATTACCTGCAAATTTCCACCAAATTACGTTTTGGACAGACACATGGATGAAGTCATTGAAAAATATCATTTTACAGCTTGGATTGGAGACAGTTGGAAAGCCATCT
The DNA here is from genome assembly GCF_019802595.1 of Syngnathoides biaculeatus. Classification (NCBI taxonomy): domain Eukaryota; kingdom Metazoa; phylum Chordata; class Actinopteri; order Syngnathiformes; family Syngnathidae; genus Syngnathoides; species Syngnathoides biaculeatus. Next base: position 22,462,952 of record NC_084651.1, read on the forward strand.
GCAAAATGAAGGCAATTCAAAAGTTTGGTCAAACTCCTACTTGTTTCTTTGCCAGCAGGGGGACATAAGATTCCGAGTTAAAGAAAGAAATCACACAGTCTCATATAACAGTCAAGCATAAATCACAATTGGAAAGGATTGCATCAAAAAACAATGAATTAAGTGTAAAACAAGGAAAAGATATCAGAGTGAGGGAGCAATGCAAATTGAAGCACGCCCTGAGCAATCAGGTCATTCAGTGCTTTGCTCAAGGTCACCACATGACCAGATTTTCTTTGGTAAAAATATTTGTAAATCTGACAAATTAGACAGGATTTTCATAATTTTGCATACATCCAAGCCGACATATTAAAGGAAGAGGACGCTGTACCAGTGTGTGTGTGTGTGTGCTTGTGTCCGTGGACTTCTTTTGCCACCATTCAAATCGGCTCTTCTCATTTCCTTTAAATGCGGTGCAGTACAGTCTCACAGGGAGACATTTTTGGGGAAAAGGACACAGCGTGCCACATGTAACTGGAACATTGTTGCTGCTTTTGATCTGTGTTGCAACAGATATTGTGATCGGCAAACTTTATTAAATCGAGAATGAAGTGGCGATAAGTTAAATATGTCCGTGCAACTCATGTCTATATCCTCATTCCTATGCCCCCTATAGCTGCATGCTGGCTGGTAGGATGAGAATAATAATTCAATAAATTGATTCATACTATGATTCAGAGTTTTTTATGGCTGCTGTTCACATATTTATGAATGGAATGCATCTAAGACCACCACAAATCTAGGAATCTGTCAAAATGTGCTCAAATCAAATTTACCAAAATCATGCATTTTGTCTCATAATATAATATATAAATAGTGGATTTAAGAAAGTGAATTTAAAACATCTTCCCCTACCTGTTCAAGTGCCACTGTGTTAAAATGGGTCCTATGAATGATTAAAATGGGCCTTTATTGCCATTGTTGTAGAAAAAAATGAAAACGATTCTATCAGGATGTAATAATGCAAACTATAGGAGAAAAAGCACAAGAGGTAAAAACAACCTCTTCTGGGTCACAGGTGACTGGAGACTATGTCACCACATCACACCACAGAACTAAAATAACATTTCTTGCCAAACAGTTCTGTTAAATTGCTGCATTCAAGTGCATGTCATAAAACACTGACAAGGGTTGAAGCCATCAGTCGCATCAGTTTCTTGTCAAGTTGAAAATGATCTGGATTTGTGTACATGTGAACTGCATTTTACTACACAGGTGAAAAAAATGCTTTTTAAGGATGAAATAGCAACTATCAATGGAAAGCTAAGTACAGTTAGAGTGCTACACCAGTCTCTATTGAAATCAATAGAATTATCCAGAATGCAGGTACGCTGGCATGCACTCCCACACGCACTTAGTGGTTCCTCTAATTGTACAAATCAATCAAGAAAAGCTGGAGTCGGTTTAGATACAATGTTATTATGATATCAGGTCCCCCCTGTCCTTACCTCTGTCGCAAATTTGCATAATGAAGTTGTATTAGTCGAGAAGGAGTGACGCTGTACTGTATATCATCACGGCTGTGATTCGGTCTTAGCTGATCAAATCTAATGATGGCCGATACGTCAATAATGCAAAGTTGTGTGACGACGCGTTCCCAACTGGCCAGTTTGTTTTGGTGCTTTTTAAATAAAGCATTATAAAGAAAGAGATTGCCAATGCTCATCCCACCTCTTATCTATTATGACTGGATAGTAAACAACTGAGAGAGAGAGAGAGAGAGAGAGTGTGAGAGACACAGAGTGAGTGAGTGAGAGAGAGAGAGAGAGAGAGAGAGAGAGAGAGAGAGAGAGAGAGAGAGAGAGAGAGAGAGAGAGAGATTATATATACGTATATAGTTGTTATGTAGGGAACATGGTGTTCCAAAGTTTAAGCCTCACAGTTCTGAGATCGAGGGTTCAATCCTGGCCCTGCCTGTGTGGAATTTGCATGTTGTCCCCGTCCCTGCGTGGGTTTTCTCTGGGCATTCCGATTTCCTCCCACATCCCAAAATCATGTGACATTAGTTCTTCTTCTTCTTCTTCTTTTTCTTTCGGTTTGTCCCGTTAGGAGTTGCCACAGTGTGTCGTTTTTTGCAATCTAAGCCTATCTCGTGCATGCTCCTCTCTAACACCCACTGTCCTCATGTCCTCCTTCACAACATCCATCCACCTTTTCTTTAGTCTTCCTCTTGCTCTTTTGCCTGGCAGCTCCATCCTCAGCACCCTTCCACCAATATACTCACTCTCCCGCCTCTGGACATGTCCAAACCATTGAAGTCTGCTCTCTCTAACAGAGTCTCCATAACATCCAACTTTGGCTGTCCCTCTAATCCTATCCAATTTGCTCAATCCAGGCGAGAACCTCAGCATATTCATTTCTGCTACCTCCAGTTCTGCTTCCTGTTGTTCCTTCAGAGCCACAGTCTCTAATCCGTACGTCATGTCGGTCCTCATCACGATTTTATAAACTTTGCCCATCATCCGAGCGGAGACTCTGCTGTCACATAGAACACCAGAAAGGGGCTCAGCGCGGATCCCTGATGCAGTCCCACCTACTTGTGCATATAGTACCACAGTTCCTCTCTTGGTACTGTGTCATAGGCTTTCTCTAGGTCTACAAAAACACAATGCAGCTCTGTCTGACCTTCTCTGTATTTTTCACGAGCATCCTCAAGGCAAATAATACATCTGTGGTACTCTTTCAAGGTATGAAACCAGACTTCTGTCCTGAGTGTAGCCTCCACTATTCTTTTCCATAACTTTGTCGCTCTTCAACTTTATTCCTCTGTAGTTTCCACAGTTCTGAACATCACCTTCGTTCTTAAAAAGGGAGACTAGCACACTTTTCCACCATTCTTCTAGCATCTTCTCTCCCGCTAATATTTTCTTGAATAAAATGGTCAAAAACTCCACAGCCACCTCACCAAATTCCTTCCATACCTCTACTGGTATGTCATCGGGACCAACTGTCTTTCCATTTTTCATTCTGTTCAGTGTCTTTCTAACTTCCCCCTTACTAATCATTGCCACTTCCTGGCCATTCATGCTTGCCTCTTCTGCTCTATATATAATACATTGGCAGTAGTATTCCATTGTTCTGGGAGTTCTTCCTGTCCACCTAGAGCCTGTGTCACCTCTTTCCAAAAGGTCACACAACATTCTTCCTTTCTCAACTTCCACCACGTGATTCTCTGCTCTACCTTTGTCCTCTTAGTATTCCTACCTGCTACCAGAGTCATCCTACACACCACCATCCTATGCTGTTGAGCTACACTCTCCCCCACCACTACCTTACAGTCGGTAACCTCCTTCAGATGACATCGTCTGCACAAAATATAATTCACCTGTGTGCTTCTACCTCCGCTCTTGTAGGTCACTCTATGTTCCTGTCTCTTCTGGAAATAAGTGTTCACCACTGCCAATTCCATCATTTTTGCAAAGTCCACCGCAATCTGCCTCTCAAAGTTCCTTTGCTGAATGCTGTACTTACCCATTACTACTTCATCGCTCATGTTTTCTTCGCTAACATGTCCATTGAAATCTGTACCAATCACAATTCACTCTCTTTCTGGGATGCCCAGGACACCTTCATCTAGTTCCTTCCAGAATTTCTCTTTCAAGTCAAGGCCACATACTACCTGTGGGCCAAATCACATTATACATAATACCCTCAATTTCAATTTCATCTTCATCACTCGATCTCATACTCTTTTCACCTCCAAGACATTCTTAGCCAGCTCTTCTTTTAGAATAACCCCTACTCCACCATCTGCTCCGTGGTAGAATAATTTAAACCCTGCTCCTAAACTTCTAGCTTTACTCCCTTTCCACTTGCTCTCTTGGATGCACAATATATCAACCTTTCTGCTAATCATCACGTCAACTAGCTCCTGAGCTTTTCCTGTCATACTCCCAACATTCAAAGTTGCTACACACAGCTGTAGGGCTTGTGCATTCCTCTTCTTCTGACTAATCCGCTTTCCCCCTCTTTTTTTGTCTTCGACCTACATTATCTGAATTTCTACCTACACCTTGCAGATTACCAGTTCAGGGGAGGGGCGTAGGTAGCTAGGGCCACAACCTAACTGTTATGGAATTCATATGATGAACGCTCCTATGTGTTTGGCATAGTTTTACGCCGGATGCCCTTCCTGACGGAACCCTTTGCATTTATTTGGGCTTGGGACCAGTGGACAGCTTGCACAATATTGTGCTGCCCAACGGGCTGCAGATAGTCAAAAAAAAAAGAAAGAAAAGAAGAAGCAATCAAATAAATAAAGTCAGCACATAAGATACACAAATCACATACTGCCTAATCTATTTTAGAGTTAAGGTCAAATGAAAGCAATCACATAAACACAGTCAACAGATAAACACAATCAGAACCTATGGTACACAAATCACATCCTACACGTGTGAAATTATAAAGGATATGGCGATTTAAAGGATATGTGGATGGAAGGAATTCAAACCACCATGGCCCTCACTCTAGTAGTTAAAGGTTGGGTTGGGTCCACGGTCGATCTTTGGTCCTCATTGTATACGCAACGAAGATAATGTTGTTAGCGCTAAGCTAGGCTAACTTGGGCCGTGCAGCTTCAATGCGAACGATACGGCTCCAATTTGGGTACTAAGATGTACTAAGATAAGACTTGTTAAATTTCCTGTAAATCCTCACAGCCCTCATACAAGTTATGAAGTTACTCACATTCGATGTTTCTTCCACAGCATGGATTGATCACAAACTCGCCTCGTTGTTAGCCTACTAAGCTAAGGTAGTCTGGGCCTATAATTAAGTTCCTCACTCGCCCAACTTCCTAATAAGTACTCACGGTCCTCGTTGTTTACGATACATCGGTTTTGTACGTCATGTAAGTACTAGCGTTTGATGTTTACCTCCTCAGCAAATATTTGATTACGTATGCGACTTAATGTTAAGGAGCTAGTCTAGGCTAGGCTAGGCCGTGCACCTTCACTGAATACAGCTCCAATTTGGGTACTAAGATTACACAGATGATGATTTTAGTCACCTGAATTCGTCACCAGGGGTGTCCCACGTCAAGTATTCACCACATTCAGTCCAAATTCAGCAGGATTTATTTATTGTATGGTCGTGCAGGTCGGAGCCTCCTCGATTTGTTGTCACCAGTACGGGGACTGGAAGCCTTTTCTAAATTAGTGATTAGTTGGACACTCTACATTGCCCCAAGATGTAACTGTGAGTGTGACTCTTTGTCTCTATGTGCCTTGCGAATGGCTGGCAACCATTTCAGGGTGTAGCCCGTCTCCTCCACCAGGGTTAAGCTCCAGCACTCCCGTGACCCCCGTGAGGATAAGGGGCTCAAACAATGGATGGATATAATGTGTTATATGATGTGATGTAATATCCATTTTCCATCCAGTTTCTGAGCCGCTTATCCTCACACGCGTCGCGGGACTGCTGGAAAGTATCAGGTCAGGAAATCAACTTTGGTTGCCCAAAAATGTAAAAATATAGATCATACTGAATATTCCTAGTAACATAATTAATCTCTTGTGTAGATTGAACACACATGTAAAATTACTCCCAAAAATGAGCTCAAAATTCTGGAGAACTCCCCACATATTATGCAATTTACAATACATGATTTTGCTTGTAATCACATGATCAAACATGAAGTGTAATTAGCATTGTGTTAGTTTTTGACAATTAATTATTCTGAAGTTAAGGTTGGGGTTTATTATTTATTATTAGCTATTTGAAGATGTCACACTTTATTATTTACTTATTCTTATTTTGAAACTTACAGCCCTAGTTTATTTAATATATGAGAAAACGCCCACTTGTTCTTTTGTTTGATTACCCAGGCAGAATTTGTAAGATGTTATATACTTTAAAGAAAACATGAAGGCGCAGGCATGGGTTTGAAATTAAACTGTCAAGCATTCACACAAGAATCATCATTAAACAAAACATAACCATAAAGAAGCGGCATGCTGGAGCAGCTGGAAAGTGTTGGCCTCCCAGTTCTGAGGACTTGGGTTCAATCCCGGCCCTTCCTGTGTGGAGTTTGCATGTTGTCCTTGTACCTGTGAGGGTTTTCTCCGGGGACTCCGGTTTCCTCCCACATCCCGCAAAGATGCAACATTAATTGGACACTCTAAATTGCCCTACGGTGTGATTGTGAGTGTGGCTGTTTCGATGCGATTGGCTGGCAACCAGTTCAGGGTGTACCCCGCCCCCTGTCCGTTGACAGCTGGGATAGGATCCAGCACTTCTGCGACCCTTGTGAGGATAAGTGGCTAATAAAATGGATGGATACAAAATATGAATATATCAGGGTTAACACGTGCAAGAATCATCTTCAAAATATATTTAGTTCCTAATGTGAATACACTGTTTTTTTTTTTGTTTTTGTTTTGGTTACAGTGGAATTAAATGGAGCTAAATGGTTCTGTGCCTCCCAGGTATTCATCCGATGTCACTGACCACAGCTACATCATCACTTTCTTCTCCACTTGTTTCATTCTGCCTCTTGGACTTATCTTCTTCTGCTATGGAAAGCTCCTGAAGAAGCTCCGGAAGGTCAGTGCTATGTATAAGTGGGGAGTGCATCGCCTTTTTTTATTTCTCTTATTTGAGAAGACAATTCCGCAGTGACGCATTCCTCCCCACACTACGAGTGACTAAATCTGTCATTATATCCAGGAGATACCATATTTGTATTACATTTCATTGTTTTCTTTTTTTAAACCCTCTGATGCATTGCACGACAAAAGCACTACAGCGCAATGAACCAGAGGGTTGAGTGCATAAACTGGTTGTTTGTCTGTGTGTGCCTTGTGATTGGATGGCGACCAGTCCAGAGTGTGTCCCGCTTCTCATCCAAGGTCAGCTTAAATAGGCTCCAGTCCACCTGCGATTTTAGGATGAGTGCTATAGAAAATTCAGTAATAATTATGATGCCTTTATCTCATTGTCCATCCATCCATTTTCTTTGCCGCTTATTCTCACAAGGGTCAAGGGAGTGCTGGATCCTATCCCGGCTGTCAACGGGCAGGTACATTCGAAACTGGTTGCCAGCTAATCTCAGGGCACATGGAGACAAACAGCCACACTTACAATCATATCTATGGGCAATTTAGAGTCTCCAATGAATGCATGTTTTTGGGATGTGGGAGGAAAATGGATAACCCAGAGAAAACCCATGCAGGCATAGGGAGAACATGCAAACTCCACACGGGCGGGGTCTGGAATGAACCCGGGTCCTCAGAACTGTGAGGCTAATGCTTTGCAGCTGCTCTGTACCGCCAATCTATAAATTTTACTTTAAAATGATATTTAATTATCACATTTTCAATATCAATGATACTTAAAAACTACTGGCTACAAGATCAAGAAAGTAGGCAGGTCATGCAAGTTTTTATTATTGCAATGTCATTCTAATGTTAGGCGACGCTTTGGTTTTGTATTTTTATTCTACTATTTTTTGGTTGCATTTTTGGGGCCATCAGAGATGCACAAAGGAATGCAATAGTCCAGTGATTTTAAACCTTTATTGGATCAAGGGGCACATTTCATATTTGAAAAATCTGACAGCACACCTAAAAACGTAAATGCTACAAAATATGGATACAGCTGTCAGTTATGTATTTTCGGCCGTCTAATAGAAGAGCATTTATTTGTTCTGTCTCTCACTCTACATCAGTGGCATGCATAAATGAAGAAAGATCCATTAGGTTTCATAGATTATAATTTTCTCACCAATTTAGTGAATTTCGATCATTTCTAGCAGCACACCTGAAGAGTTCTCACAGCACACTGGTTGGGAATCACTGCAAACTGTACTTAAAACCAGCCTTGACTACTCTTTATTTTAACTTGTAAAAATCCTATTCGGGCAGCATGGTGGAGCAGCTGGAAAGCATTGACCTTACAGTTCTGAGGACCCGGGTTCAATCCTAGCCCTCCCTGTGTTTAGTTTGCATGTTCTTCCCGTACCTGCACTCCGGTTTCCTTCCATATCCTCAAAACATGCAACATTAATTGGACGCTCTAAATAGCCGCTAGGTCTTATTGTGAGTGCAGCTGTTTCTCTCTATGTGCCCTGCAATTGGCTGGCAACCAGTTCAGGGTGTACCCCGCCTCCTGTCCGTTGACAGCTGGGATAGTATCCAGCACTTCTGCGACCCTTGTGAGGATAAGCGGCTAAGATAATGGATGGATGGAAATCCTATTAGCAATGTCTAAAATTCAAATAAAATCAACACCCTTTTTTTTTCCCCCCTCTAGGTGTCCCATGGTCGTCTGGCCACTGCCAGGAAACCTGAGCGTCAGGTGACCTGTATGGTGGTCGTCATGATTATTGCATTCATGGTGGCATGGACACCATATGCAGTCTTTGCTATACTAGTTACGATTCATCCAACTATTGAACTGGATGCCAGGTTGGCCTCTATCCCTGCCTTTTTCTCCAAGACAGCTGCGGTGTACAACCCAATCATCTACGTATTTATGAACAGACAGGTAACACTTCCTCTCAGACATATCACTACATGTATTCGGCAGATGAAAATGGGAAGTGAATCCCGAGTGGTATATATTATTGGAGAGGTTTGCTTGTTTTTAAATAATGCATGTCATATGAATAAATAAAATGTACAATTCAGTTGGTACAATTGTCCGTATGAGACACTGTTGAAAAATGCTTAAGCCACCTACAGTATGGGGTGCTTGTAAAGTTAGTTATTGCGGCTGTTTACTGCTAGGAACATTCGAGTCCTGTTTTTCTTGTTACAATTTGTACTGTGCTGTCAAGAGATGTGAGTGAGAGGGAGACATTATTTGCCTCAATATTGAACAAATATTGAATGCAGCCCTATGGGGGCACAAACCAGTGCAATCTGTAGGCCGGTCCCAACCCCGGATAAATGCAGAGGGTTGCATCAGCAAGGGCATCTGGCATAAAAACTGTGCCAAACAAATATGAGCGTTCATCTACAGAATTCCATACCGGATCGGTCGTGGCCCGGGTTAACAACGCCCGCCCCCGGCACTGCTAACCAGTAGGGCGTCGGTGGAAATTCAGCCACTCTGGGTCAAAGACAAAGAAGAGGAGTAAAGAAGAAAAAGAGGAATGCACAGAGCCTACAACTGAGTGTAGGGACTTTGAATGTTGGGACTATGACAGGAAAAGCTCAGGAGTTGGTTGACATGATGATTAGGAGAAAGGTTGATATTCTGTGCATCCAAGAGAGCAGGTAGAAAGGTAGTAAGGCTAGAAGTTTAGGAGCAGAGTTTAAATTATTCTACCACGGAGTAAATGGGAAGAGAAATGGAGTAGGGGTTATTTTAGGAAGGAAGAGTTGGCTAAGAATGTCTTGGAGGTGAAAAGAGTATCAGATCAAGTGATGAGGAGTAATGTGGTTAGCGGCTATGCCCCACAGGTAGGATGTGACCTAGAGTTGAAAGAGAAATTCTGGAAGGAACTAGATGAAGTAGTTCTGAGCATCCCAGACAGCGAGAGGGTTGTGATTGGTGCAGATTGTTATGGACATATTGGTAAAAGAAACAGGGGCGATGAAGAAAGTGATGGGTAAGTACAGCATCCAGGAAAGGAACTTTGAGGGACAGATGGTGGTGGACTTTGCAAAAAGGATGGAGATGGCAGTAGTGCACACTTATTTCCAGAAGAGGAAGGAACATATAGTGACCTGCAAGAGCGGAGGTAGAAGCACGCAGGTGGATTATATTTTGTGCAGACGATGTAATCTGAAGGAGATTACTGACTGTAAAGTAGTGGTAGGGGAGAGTGTAGCTCGACACCGTAGGATGGTGGTGTGTAGGATGACTCTGGTGGTGGGTAGGAAGATTAAGAAGACAAAGGTAGAGCAGAGAACCATGTGGTGGAAGCTGAGAAAGGAAGAATGTTGTGCGGCCTTACGGAAAGAGGTGAGACAGGCTCTCGATGGACAGCAGAAGCTCACGGAAGACTGGACTACGACAGTCAAGGTAATCAGAGAGACAGACAGGAGAGTACTTGGTGTGTCATCTGGTAGGAAAGGGGAGAAGGAGACTTGGTGGTGGAACCCCAAAATACAGGGAGTCATACAAGGAAAGAGATTAGCAAAGATGAAGTGGGACAGTGGGTGTACTAATAGATGGAAAGGATACTTTGAGAAGTTGATGAATGAAGAAAATGAGAGAGAAGGAAGAGTTGAAGAGGCACGTGTGAAGGATCAGGAAGTGGCAATGATTAGTAAGGGGGAAGTCACAAAGCCACTACAAAGGATGAAAAATGGAAAGGCAGTTGGTCCTGATGACATACCGGTAGAGGTATGGAAGCAATTTGGAGAGATGGCTGTGGAGTTTTTGACCAACTTTATTCAACAGAATACTAGCGGGCGAAAAGATGCCTGAAGAATGGAGGATAAGTGTTGTAGTTCCCATTTTTAAGAACAAAGGTGATGTTCAGAGCTGTGGGAATTATAGAGGAATAAAGTTGATGAGCCACACAATGAAGTTATGGGAAAGAGTAGTGGAGGCTAGACTCAGGACAGAAGTAAGTATCTGCGAGCAACAGTATGGTTTCATGCCTAGAAAGAGTACCACAGATGCATTATTTGCCTTGAGGATGCTAGTGGAAAAGTACAGAGAAGGTCAGAAGGAGCTACATTGTGTCTTTGTGGATCTAGAGAAAGCCTATGACAGAGTACCAAGAGAGGAAATGTAGTACTGCGTGCGTAGGTCTGGTGTGGAAGAGAAGTATGTTAAAATAGTACAGGACATGTATGATGGCAGCAGAACAATGGTGAGGTGTGCTGTAGGTGTGACAGAAGAATTTAAGGTGGAGGTGGGACTGCATCAGGGATCAGGTCTGAGCCCCTTCCTGTTTGCAGTGGTAATGAATAGGCTGACAGATGAGGTTAGACTGAAATCCCCTTGGACCATGATGTTCGCAGATGATATTGTGATATGAAGTGAAAGCAGGGAGCATGCAGAGGAACAATTAGAAAGATGGAGACATGCACTGGAAAGGAGAGGAATGAAGATTAGCCGAAGTAAAACAGAATACATGTGCGTGAATGAGAAATGTGGAGGGGGAAGAGTGAGGCGACAGGGAGAAGAGATAGCGAGGGTTGAGGACTTCAAATATTTAGGGTCAACAATCCAGAGCAATGGTGAGTGTGGTAAGGAAGTGAAGAAATGGGTCCAAGCAGGTTGGAACAGATGGCGGAGGGTGTCTGGTGTGTTATGTGACAGAAGACTCTCTGCTCGGATGAAGGGCAATGTTTACAAAACAGTGGTGAGGCCTGCCATGATGTACGGATTAGAGACGGTGGCACTGAAGAAACAACAGGAAGCAGAACTGGAGGTAGCAGAAATGAAGATGTTGGATGTTTCTGAGACAAAATTTGAGAGAGCAGACTTCAATGGTTTGGACATATTCAGAGGCGAGAGAGTGAGTATATTGGTGGAAGGGTGCTGAGGATGGAGCTGCCAGGCAAAAGAGCAAGAGGAAGACCAAAGAGAAGGTTTATGGATGTGGTGAGGGAAGACATGAGGGCAGTTGGGGTTAGAGAGGAAGATGCAGAAGATAGGCTAAGATGGAAAAAGATGACACGCTGTGGCGACCCCTAACGGGACAAACCGAAAGGAAAGAAGAAGATTGAACAAATGTTGACAGTAATGTGATTGGAAGACGTTTAATCATAGAAACTATTGCTAAGGTGCCTTTACTATACTAAACTATACTATACTATAGTCCTTCAATCGATCAATAAATTTTCTTCCACTTACCCGCTCTAGGGTCACAGAGACCTGGACTCTATCCAATTCTGGAAGTTAAGGGTGGACTACACTGTTAATTGTTTGCTATAAATCAAAGAACGTCTATCAACAGTCAACCCTCCACATTTACATCTAAAAGTTACATAGCAAGAACCAAACACATGCCAGCTGCATTAAATTCAGTCCCAAATTATTTTGACCAAATTTCACCAAACTGCAAAATATTTTTCCAGTGGATGTCGCGGAACACAATACATATATCACCTCAGGCATGAGGATTTCGGCAAGTATGGTAACCGATCTTCCGGTTCCGTTGATTTTTGTCCTGGAAAACGGTGGGAAACGATTTTTCGGTTCCCATAGATAATGCTCATGGGAACCGGTTTTTACATGTACTTCAGAATAAGAAACTGTTGCTGTTTGTAAACCACACTGACAAAGCTGGCCGTTTTAATTAAAAATAAAGGGGTTCATGCAGGTTCGTTTTATACAGATTGTTTTATTTCGTTGAGAACTTGTTTTACATTCCACACATGGGCGAATTTTATTAAAAGTAAGCCCTGAGATCTGGGAAACGGACTTTCAGTTCCGTTTTTTTCTCCGGCTGGGTAATGACACGGTAACGGAACGATTGTTTCCGTGAAATGCTCATGCCTGTCACCTTCAGTCACTTTGAGTCATTTTCCATCACCTTTTGATCTTATCTCAAAATACGACCTGGGCAAGAATCCTTGGACTCTGCAGGGCTTTACTATAATTTTCCAAGGTAGAAAAACAACCTTTAACATTTAATTAACATTTGGAATCATCAGCTGATAGCTATTTGCTACTCATTTTCTGCTGGGCAAAGACCACTTCTATGGAAAAATGGCTCACATTCTCCTTTGGTGAAAACTGTGCACTTAATTTTCAAAATCAGTCATTTGTCTTTATGCAATTTCCTGTACATACAATGTTATTCAGCAGTTTGGACACACCTTGACATTCAATAATCTGTGAATGTGTGAAATTGTATGTTTATCATCTCAATCCAGCTTCATATCCATCCATCATCCATCCATCCATTTTTTTCTCACACAACACACCAGGTTTATAAAGCCCTACGGTCTTGGTATCTCTTCTCCCTCTCTCTTATTCATGCACATATATTATATTTTATTTCAGCTAATCTTTGTTCCTCCACTTTCCTGTGTATGCCTGCACCTTTTCTTATTGTTCCTTCACCTGGTTCATACTTTCTTACATGGAGCTCACAAAGTCATCTGTGAACATCCTAGTCCAGAGGGATTCACTTGAACCTCATCTGGTAGCCTATTCTTCACCACTGCAAACATGGTGACTATGGAATTCTTTGGATGAATGCTATCATTTGTTTAGTCAAGTTTTAAGTTGAATGCTCTTCCTGACATAACCAGGCCTGGGACTGGCATACATATTGTACTACAGCTGTATTTCTTGCTACTGTAATTGTGTATTTATATTTATGTATTAATAACTGGAAAGGCACATTTGAGTGTCTGTAGAGGACATTCACACAGCTGTCGTCGCTTCGCACATTGAAATAATTACATACATTGCGAAGTCAGCACCAGAGTCTGGGACCACGTCACTTGAGTTTAACAGAAAGGGCTGTGGGAATTGGGTCTCCGGTCTTCAACTTCACACTCTGCCTGTCCTGCTGCCGACCACAGCCAGCAAATTTGTGGGTAGACTTCCCTGCCCATTTTGTTTCAGTACATTACATATACCCTCACAGGACAATTAGCAGAGAAACAGCTGTCTTGAATTGGCATTCTGAAATGGGTACAAGATTGTGATATGTTTTTAAACTTGTGTTTTAAGTAAAAGAAGACAAAAAAACACATTTTGTTCCTCAAGAGAAGATACCAATGTGAAGACTTTTCCACACTGGTACAGTCTCTAAAGAGAATGTACTCCATCTCGAGTGAGGTCATTTCATATTTTGTTGTGGTATTGAATATGAGAAAATAACTAGGAGTAAAAGCAGGAATGCGTCAGAAGAGTCTCTGCTAGGATGACAGGCAACTTTATAAAACAGCGATGAAGCCGGCCATGATGTATGGATTAGAGACGGTAGCACTGAAGAAACAACAGAAAGCACTACTGGACTCGGAGCTCGGAGTGAGCAGGTTGAATAGGATTAGAAATGAGTTCATTAGAGGGACAGCCAAAGTTGGATATTTTGGAGACAAGGTTAGAGGGAGCAGACTTTGATGGTTTGGACGTGTCCAGTGGCGAGAGAGTGAGTATATTGGTTGAAGGGTGCTGAGGATGGAGCTGCCAGGCAAAAGAGTGAGAGGAAGACCAAAGAAAATGTTGATGGATGTGGTGAGAGAGGACATGAGGACTGTGGGTGTTAGTGAGGAAGATGCACGAGATAGCCTTAGATGAAAAAAGATAACACGTTGTGGTGACCCATAACAGGACAAGCTGAAAGGAAAGAAGAAGAAGAAGAAGAAGAAGAAGAAGAAAAGCAGGAATGCACCCCAATGGGGGCACAAGCCAGTGCAATCTGTAGGCCGGTTCCAAGCCTGGAAAAATGCAGAGGGTTGCATTGGGAAGGGCATCTGGCGTAAAAACTGTGCCAAAAAAATATGAGCATTCATCTAAAGAATCCCACACCTGATCGGTCATGGCCAGGGTTAAAAATGACCGCCACCGGCACCATTAACCTGCAGGTCGTCAGTGAAAATTCAGCTACTGTGGGTCGAAGACAAAGAAGAGGACAAAACCGGATTCATCAAAAGAAGAAGAAGAGGAATGCAAAGAGCCTACAACTGAGTCTAGGGACTTTGAATGTTGAGATTATGAAAGGAAAAGCTCTGGAGTTGGTTGAGATGATGATTAGGAGAAAGGTTGATATATTGTGCATCCAAGAGAGCAGGTGGAAATGTAGTAAGGCTAGAAGTTTAGGAGCAGGGTTTAAATTATTTTACTATGGAGTAGATGGGAAGAGAAATGGAGTAGACGTTATTGTAAAGGACGAGCTGGCTAAGAGTGTTTTGGAGGTGAAAAGAGTATCAGATTGAGTGATGAGGCTGAAATTTGAAATTGAGGGTGTTATGTGTAATGTGATTAGCGGCTATGCCCCACACCCACAGGTAGGATATGACCTAGAGTTGAAAGAGAAATTCTGGAAGAAACTACATAAAGTAGTTCTGAGCATCCCAGACAGAAAGGTTAGTTGTGATTGGTGCAGATTGTAATGGACATATTGGTGAAGGGAACAGGGGGGACGAAGAAGTGATGGGTGAGTACAGCATCCAAAGATAGAAAACCATGTGGGGGAAGCTGAGAAAGGAAGAATGTTGTGATGCTTTTCGGAAAGAGGTGAGATAGGCTCTCGATGGATAGGAGGAGCTCCCGGAAGACTGGACTACTACAGTCAAGGTGATTAGATAGACAAGCAAGAGAGTACTTGGTATTTCTTCTGGTAGGAAAAGGGGAGAAGGAGACTTGCTGGTGGAACCCCAAAATACAAGTCATACAAGGAAAGAGATTAGCAGAAGAGAAGAAGTGTGACACTGAGAGGACTGAGGAGAGGCAAAAGAAATACACTGAGATGCGACGTAGGGCAAAGGTAGAGGTGGCGAAGGGTAAACAAGAGGCAAATAATGACATGTACACTAGGTTAGACAGAAGAAGGAGAAAAGCATCTCTACAGGTTGGCCACACAGAGGGATAGAGATGGGAAGGATGTGCAGCAGGTAAGGGTGGTCAAGGATAGAGATGGAAATGTGTTGATTGTTGCCAGTAGTGTGCTAAATAGATGGAAAGAATACTTTGGGTTGATGAATGAAGAAAATGAGAGAGAAGGAAGAGTACAAGAGGCAAGTTTGAAGGACCAGGAAGTGGCAATGATTGGTAAGAGGGAAGTTATAAAGGCACGAAAGATGATGAAGAATGGAAAGGCAGTTGGTCATGATGAGATACCTGTGGAGGTATGGAAGTAATTTGGAGAGGTGGCTGTGGCATTCTTGACCAATTTATTTAACAGAATACTACCGATTGAGAAGATGGCTTAAGAATGGAGGAAAAGTGTGCTAATCCCCATTTTTAAGAACAAAGGCAATGTGCAGAGCTGTGTGAATTATAGAGGAATAAAGTTGATGAGCCATACAATGAATTTATGGGAAACAGTAGTGGAGGCTCGCCTCAGGACTAAAGTAAGTATCCGGGGGAAACAGTATGGTTTCATGTCAAGAAAAAGTACCACTGTGGATCTAGAGAAAGTGTATGACAGAATAGAAAGAGAGGAACTGTGGTACTGCATGCGTAAATCTGGTGTGACGGAGAAATATCTAAGAATAGTACAAAATGGATGAGGGAAGCAGAACAGTGGTGAGGTATGCTGTAGGTGTGACAGAGAATTTAAGGTGGGGGTGGGACTGCATCAAGTATCAGCTCTAAGCTGTTTGCTGTGGTAATGGATAGGCTGACAGATGAGGTTAGACTGGAATCCCCTTGTTCGCAGATGGGAGCAGGTGTGGGAACAATTAGAAAGATGGAGGCATGCACTGGAAAGGAGAGGAATGAAGATTAGCTGAAGTAAAACGGAATATATGTGCGTGAATGAGAGGGGTGGAGCAGAAGAGCGAGGCTCCAGGGAGAAGAGATAGCGAGGGTGGACAACTTCTAATACTTTGGGTCAACAATCCAGAGCAATGGTGAGGGTGGTAAGGAAGTGAAGAAACGTGTCTAAGCAGATTGGAACAGTTGGCGGAAGGTGTCAGGAGTGTTATTTGACAGAAGAGTCTCTGCTAGGATGAAGGGCAAAGTTTATAGAACAGTGGTGAGGCTGGCCATGATGTACGGGTTAGAGACGGCGGCACTGAAGAGACAACAGGAAGCAGAACTAGAGGTGACAGAAATGAAGATGGTGAGGTTCTCGCTTGTGGTGAACAGGTTGGATAGGATTAGAAATGAGCTCATTAGAGGGACAGCCAAAGTTGGATGTTTTAGAGACAAGGTTAGAGAGAGCAGATTTAGATGGTTTGGACATGTTCAGAGGTGAGAGAGTAAGTATATTGGTAGAAGGGTGCTGAGGATGGAACTGCCAGGCAAAAGAGCAAGAGGAAGACCGAAGAGAAAGTTCATGGATGTTGTGAGGGAAGTCATGAGGGCAGTTGGTGTTCGATAGTAGCGAGGAGGGGAGGTGGTGGGGAGGAGATAGGTTTAGATGGAAAAAGATAACATGCTATGGTGACCCCTAACGAGACAAGCCAAAAGGAAAAGAAGAAAGAACTATGAGTAAAAGCAGGGCATACACAATGTAGTGACGGTGCAGGCTCGTTTGTCATTTAATGCCCCATTCACACCCAATGACATCACAAGTAACCTGAAAAGATTCCAGCTCTCACTCTGACTCTTATCCATTAAAAAAAGTGTATGGATGCCAATAAAAATAAAAAAATACATTTCAAATTACTCCAAATGATGTTAGTGCTCACAATTTTCTTGTTTTGTTTTAATCTGAACTGAGTTTATTGTATGTGCATCCTCACAATGATGACAAGAAAAGAAAATAGGTACAATATTATAACGAGCAGCTTCTAGAAGTATGCAGGACCTCAAACAGGCTCTTAAATTTAAGGGCAATATCAGGTAATATTTTGAAGTCAGTTAAGGTTTTGTCATACATAGATTTTAAATGAGGTGCAGGAAAAGAACATACTGTATAGGACAAGGGCTTGGTTACACACATAAGCCGGTGGTATCAAGTCACTGAAGTTTGAATTAATTTTTGAATATACAGTAAAAACTGCATAACATATAAGGATGCATTCAATGAAGACTTGTGTTGCTTTTGATTTGTGTTTAGTTCAGGAAGTGCATCATCCAGCTCTTCACTGGGATTGTGGCGATGCCGGAAAGCAACATGAACCAGACATCAGAGCGACCAGGAACCACCGCAGACAGTCAAACAGGAGAAATGGCTGCCATTGCGGCCCGTATCCCCATTGGTGGTACAGGATCACCCAGGTCTGAAGATTCTCAGACTGACTGTGGCTCCTTTGCTCAACTCCCCATTCCAGAGAACAAAGTTTGTCCGATCTAACAGCAAAGCTACTTGCAGTGGGTCTACTCCAACATGTATTTCCTGTCACAAACCCTTTTGCCATATTGGAGCTTTGGACTTTGTCATTTTCATCATTACGAGGAGGGGGTAGGCTCAAAAAAACAATCAATTAATTAACCAATCAATCAATTGAACAAACAAACTATATTTGTTTGGTCTTTTCATACACAGGTCTTTTCATACAACTTACCCATTTGATACTTTGTCAATACAAGCTTGCCTTATATTTATTTCTGCTGGCGGCAATCTTTGTTGTTTCCTCTTGACCACACTTGCACAACTTCTAGTCACAAAATATGACCCGCACTAAAACTGACTTGATAGACTTTCACACAGTATCTCCATGAGAATAGAAACTTCAGGAAAAACCATGGCATCCATTAGTTGAGGGCTCGGCAGTAATATTCAAGTACCCAAATTCAGCCTTTCAACTACTCTATGGCCTTTGTCTTTCAAGCCCAGAGACGAAGGCTGCAAAGGAAGCATTGTTTCTCTATGCTGTTTCAGTGCTTTACTTTGCCAGCACATCTTCAATCAAATCCACACATCAAAAAGTTAGAAACCCCCGTCTGAATTTGTATACTTTTTGTTTTTGTTCATACTGTGTAGACGAGTGACGGCCAGCGCTTTCATCCATGCTGCATGGTCAATGGGAGAAGTCCCTCTTGCCTCGTCTGCTGAGATACAGAGCAAAACATTCATACAGTGAAATTGGGATACACAAAAATCTACACAATAAACAGTGCTCATCAGTATTGATTGACACACATCTTGATTAATGAACAACTCAAAGGTCCAATAGTTTTCCCTTGCGTTTTAGTGTATTGTATTGCGGACAGCCATTTCAGGCAATTCTTTGTTTGTGAGAATGACTGAATTTTTTTGCGAGAGAAGTCAGCAACATGAGCTGTGTGCAAAATTTACCAGTGTTTTGGCTCTCCTGGTGAATAAAACAAATGACTCTGGGTTGACATATAAGACTACACTGTATTGTACATTGGAAACAAGGGATATTTCCCAGCTACCATGAGCGGCGAGCTTATAACTGCAGATTTCACACCCACTTTAATGAAGATAACTGTACAGGATTCGCACAGGAACTAACAACATTAAGCAGCCAGAAAATGCTCATCAAAGACCTACAGCCCCATGAAAAACTATTTGCACCCTTCTCATTTTCACATTTTTTCTCACCATCTTTAATGTTTAAACACCCACCGAAAAAGTGCAAAAAAGTATTGGACGTTTGACACACCCAAGAGAAGGGTATAGAAAAATACTAAATTTCCATGAATTTGTAAAAAAAAAAAAAAAAATCAATATGTATGTAAAATAAGGCTCTCAAATGATCAAAAATAAGGCCGGCCTGGTTCTGCAGGACTGGGTGGGCATGTCCACTGAAAGTGTTGGAGAAGGCCCTTTACCTGCCAAAAAAATATGTTTCCTCATGCTGTATGCTCAAGTGTCTGACTACTGTACTGGTTATAGTTCATAAACATTTCAAATAATTAGACCATAGAAACAGATCAGTTATCTTCATGTACCCACGTACACAATGTAAATTGAACACTGTTCTAGTTTTAAATGCTTTTGTGCTGCATGCTTGTTTTATAATATTTTGACATTTGTCCAACATTGTTGTACTCTCAATTCCACAAGATAGTCCACTATGTTCCAAAAGTAATTGTACGGTGTTTGTTGTATACTGACTTTGTGTGTAAATGTGACCAGTCAGGTAGGACAAACTCTGTCAGTATATCTGTAACAAAGTCATTGTGTTGCATTATCATAGTTGTGATGAGAACACACCATTGTGAATCTAAACTGTGACTTATCAATTATAGAGTACATACTAGGATTTTCACTCATGTAATATGAGAACATGATCGTACGTGTCTGTTGAGTTGTTACCCTCTATTTGATATCAGCATCAATTGCAGAGCTATAGAAGTAAAGAATAGAAAATAAATTAGGATATGTTTAAGACCTGGCCTGTTGTGATTGTCAAGTTGCTTCTGCAATACGATGGAGATAGAGTATTTCTCCACTGATCTGCCCTTTTATCCAATGATCTGGTGCATGTCAAACTCATAGTCTATGACGCCACTGTGGATGTGCTTTTTTTTTCATTTGAAGTATTCCAAACCACACTTGGTTGTTGGTGCCGAGTGTCCCATTGGAACAAGAATAAGGTGGAAAACCACGACAACAGTACATACTAGATAGTTTAAAGCTAATTGTGCAAGCGTTATTTTCACCATGGTAATTTTGGCATGTTATCCATATTCAATAAGAATTTTGATTGTGACATTTAAAATACAGTAGGGCAGGAATTCTTAAAGTGCTTGAATGACAATTATATTTTAGCAATACCTTATCTGTACAGTAAGTACTGAGCCTTTGGAACCGAAGAGCACTGCTGACAAACTAGACAAAAAAAATGTTGACTTGTCAGACAGATGTGCAAATATCAGTCTGCTTCTTGACTACTGTTGACCAATTCAAGGACCCCTCCCCTCCCCACCCCCCCACCCCGCCACTCCCAACGCACACATATCACCCACCCAGCCCAAGAGATGCTGCACTGTTTGCGTGCCTCTATAGTATCACTTGGACAGCTCTGCTTGCATCCCTGCATGTGTGTGAATTTGTTGTGTGTGGAGAGCATAAAAAATCCGCCTCAGCATATATGTTACAGTGAAGAAAATAAGTATTTGAACACTCTGCTATATTGCAAGTTCTCCCACATAGAAATTATGGTGGTGTAGCGCCGAAGAAAAGGAGTCGGAGGCGGAGTGTCGGACACAGGAACAAAACTTGTTTTATTGCTCGACATCAAAACACTACTCGCATAATGGCGGGAACTCTGTGAAGCCTCACTCCGGAAGAGCAACAAACAAAAGCAGTCCGTGCGGAACCCCGCACCCCAACCTGTGGGTGAATTATGTAAACACCACACAAGCCCCCCCAGAATTCACCCATAGTCAAAATCCTCGTGCCATGGAGGGATGACGACCCGACCCCGGCGAGTGTACACTGTAGAGGCCGAGGGGGGCGGGGCCGCACTGTCCATTGAGTCACGGAACAAGGGCCCAGGCGGGGTCAAGGGCACCCCGGCAGGCGCAGGGGCACAGGGCAACGGGGGAGGGCCAACCCCAAAGGCTGGGCAATGTCCAGGTGCGCAGGTTTGACGGAAACAGTCTCGGGTCTACCGCCAGTGTCCACGAGCAGGCTCTTATCCCCGTGCTCCAGGACCCTGAACGGCCCGTCATATGGGGGGCACAGAGGTCCACGTTGGGCGTCATGATGAACAAACACAAAATCCGCAGAGCGCAGGTGACGGGGCAGGCAGGCAGCTGGGGTGCCATGTTGCGACGTGGGAACCGGCGCAAACCCTTTTGCGGCCTCCAGCAGGGAGGACCGTTGCCTGGCTGCGGACCAGGGCGCTGTGGCGTCTGGGATGAATGATGAAAAGTGGCCGTAGACGAGCTCGGCGGATGAGGACAACAGGTCCTCCTTGAGGGCGCACCTGAAGCCGAGCATGACCCACGGGAGGTTATCCAACCAGTTGCCGTCCGTCAAGCCGGCACGCAGGGCTGCTTTCATGGAGCGGTGAAACCACTCGCAGAGACCGTTCGCCCGGGGGTGATGGGCGGTAGTGTGGTGCAGCTTGACCCCCAAACTCTCAGGGACTACGTTCCACAGTTCAGAGGTAAACTGAGGGCCACGGTCGGAGGAAAGGTTGCACGGGGTCCCGAAGCGCTCAACCCATGTGCCGATGAACGCCCGGGCCACGTGTGACGACGTTGTTGAGGAGAGGGGAACGGCTTCGAGCCAGCGGGTCGTCCTGTCCACCATGGTGAGCAAGTAGGTGAAACCGTGCGAGGGAGGAAGCGGACCTACCAAGTCGACGTTGATGTGGTCAAACCTCCTCTCAGGGACAGCGAAGGGATCCAAGGTGGCTTTTGTGTGGCGATGCACCTTAGCCCGCTGACAGGCCACGCACGAGTCGACCCAGGCCTTCACATCTTTCTTAAGACCGCGCCACATGAACTTCTGGGCCACCAGCCTCACGGACGGTTTCCTTCCGGGGTGGGAGAGTTTGTGGACCGCCTCGAATACAGCTCGCTGCTAGTTTGCAGGGACCAGCGGCCGAGGCTGGTCAGCCGAGAGGTCGCACGGCAACCTGACGCCGGAGTCACCAACCGCGACTTCCTCCAGGTGCAAACCCATGTCAGAAGTTTTGAGGGCCTGCACTCCATGGCTTCTACAAATGCTGCGCGTCGGGCTTTGCAACGGGGGCGGCTCTGAAGAACCCAGCCGAGAATGCGTTACTCAGTCTCGTGCGCGCATAAAGCGCTCCGGCTCGACTGTGACTAAAGCACCACTGCTCGGCTCTGTCATAAGCCACATCGGCCGTCTGAGATGAGCCGCGATGGCTCATCTCCAGGGATGTGAATTTTCCGCCGATCGGCAGATGTCCGACTTTTTCAGACCAAAATGATCATTCTCGAGATAAGCGCAAATCCGTTGAGAAAATTTCAGGGGTGGGGGGGGGTATCGTGCTCCTGCCTCTCAGTGGTGGGCTCCGAGCTGCAAGTTCAGCTTAGTGCTAGCACAAGCACAACTATCATATGCCGTTCTAACTTGCTCGGTAGTGTAAATATTTGCATTTTGCGACATAAACATTAAAACTTGTTTGCGGCAGATTACTCAATTGGACAACAGAGTTATACAGTATAACGAGCCAATCGTGTTAGTGGTTAATTGAGTTTTACCATTGTACATGTGTTCTTGGTTCTCAGAAATCGCAGTGTAACTTGTTAGTTAGCCAAGTAATGGCGCGTGGGACTTAGATAGCGCGAACTGAGCGACAGTGTGTTCAAAGTTTCACGATGGCGAAAGTGTTAGAAAAAAAGGATGAAGATCGAGCGAGGACAATTGACAAGGATGCTGGAATCAAAAACTGTTTCAAACGGGCATGGGTTAAAAAAGTGTAACCGTGCAGATAGGACCGAAAATGGTATCAACATGTCTAACCGAACACATACAAAAAGTGGACATTCCCGGCAAAGTGCTGTGCACTCTGTGTTCTGATAGGAGCAAAAAATATCCAGGAGGAAACTCAAACCCACCCCCATCGACAGATATTTTCAGTGTTTTTCCAAATTGGTCATTCTCATCCCTGCATCTCCGCCGCGGGAGTGGATCGGACGGGATGTGGTTTGGCCGTGATCAGATATCATCTGAATATGGCTCAAAACAACAGTGTAATATTGCCCCGTAACTTCACTCGGTTGTGTGGTGTTGTCCTTTTGGAAAAGAACTTCGGTGTCAGAAGGGGCGTCGGAAAAATGCGAATATCTCTGTTGTTCGGCTTCCATAGTAGCAGGCACTGCGCGTTATCAACAGCGGAAGTGACAATGACGTCAAGGACAGAGGACGCGACTAATATGGCGACCACTTGGATGTCGAGGGACACTCAATTGCGCAACTTTTTGGTTGGATGACGCGCTCTCCGCTCACTTTTTTTCCCGTATAGACATTGAAGTGAATACTGTTATATGTATTTTTCATTACAATATCTATTTTAGAATGTTTATAGGGATGACACCCGGG
This sequence comes from Syngnathoides biaculeatus, assembly GCF_019802595.1. Taxonomy (NCBI): domain Eukaryota; kingdom Metazoa; phylum Chordata; class Actinopteri; order Syngnathiformes; family Syngnathidae; genus Syngnathoides; species Syngnathoides biaculeatus. The sequence continues at coordinate 22,486,461 of NC_084651.1, forward strand.
CTTTAAGTGAAATCATTGTAGTAGAAGTTGAGTTTTTTTCGTTTTCATTTTTTCATTCCATATACAGGATATTTTTTTTCATTTTTTTCAAGATGTTTTTTCCCCATCTACAGTGCATGTGTTTTTCCATTTACAGGTTGTTTTTTGTTGTTTACAGTGTGTTTTTTATTTACAGTGTTTTTTTTTTTATTTCTTAAATATTTCTAAGGCTGTTAAGACCCTAACCACAGACTTGATGAACTTTTCTCAGACAGGCATTAACATTTTCCCACAATTCTCTTGTTCAAACCTTTGTAGATTAAAAGAAAAAAAAGGTACACAACTGTATTCTAGAATGAAACTAAAGATCAAAACCTGTTTGAGGTCAAAATATTTATTTGAGAAATAATTCTATCAATTTCCTTCCATCCATTTTTTTTTCCACTTTATCCTGCACCGGGTACAAGTGTATTCTTATAAAAAGAAAAAAAAAAGTATTTAAAAATAACAAATTTAATTTTAACAATCAATCGAGGAGGTTGTACACAAACTCAGTATTTTACACTTCCTCTGGCCAGGTGCTGCTATGGATTGTTGTTGCCGCTTTTTTTCTTCTGGGTGAAAATATTCTTATAAACAGACTCGGCATCTTGGATTATGTTTGAGAACTGAATCCATGACGTTTTGTGCGGGTGTGTCGAAACGCTACGGCCCCCACCCCCACCCCCGGTACTTACAGCAGGGGACCGCGGTCGGTGCCACACCCATGGCGGCCCTCGAAGCGTGCAAACGGACCACTGCACTTGAGCTCAATACAGTTCGCTGAAGGTCAATCAATCTCCTCCATGCCAAGTGTCCTGTCATGGTCTCCGTTTGGGTTGGGTTGGTTTTATTTTTGTCTCCATGTTTTGTGTGCTGATATTGTTGGTTGTGTCCACTTGTTCACGTTCATCCTGCTCCCTTGTTATGACCAATACGCTCCCTCCCACCACTCATGTCTTGTTCAGGTATCTCTTGTCTCATCAATTGCTGTGCATTTAACTCCCTAGTTTCTTTTAGTTCTTGTCGGTCCACTGCCTCATTGTCATGTTTGTTCATGCCCATGACATGATCTCTCTGAGCCACATCTTGTCAAGATTCTAGTTTGGGTTTATTTAAGATATACTTTTTTACGTTGGGTATTTTGTTGTTACTTCTTTTTGTATTTTTTCAAAAATTAAATACTTTTTGGAGATTGTTGGATTCCTGCCTCGTGTCCCTGCTTCCATGCGCTTGAGTCCTCCACGCCCTGCCTTGCCTTCTTTGCCCTTCGCTAGCCCTGACAGTGACATGTCCTGTACTGTACAGATTACATTCACCCTGCCTAATTTCCATAATTGTTCGATGCTAATAGTGTGACTCTAATGTGCAGAAGAGAAAGAAGCAGACACAAGTGTTGTCAAAGAGGAGGAGGAGTATGCACTAACACTTGATCTTCCAACAATCATGGCCAATGAACTTCAGCAAACTGCACTGAGCTCAAGTGCACTCGTTTGACAGTGGGATTCGGGGGCTGCCATGATCATCCGCCCAAAGTACCGGAACTGCAGATGCAGCACAACGCGGGCACAATGAATCAGCCACTCACGATACAGAACACAATGCTCATACGCTGTAAAAAAAAAAAAAGTTAGCTATACTGGAAAAAAACTACACACACACACAATTTGTGTAATAGCGAGGCCCCTTAAAGTGAACAGAATTATAGCGAGGGAACACTGTATCTGAAAATATGTCCAGGAAATACAGTAGCATACAAACGTGTATATAACCATGGGTGAAAAAATAGCCATCTTTGGGAGAAGGAGCAAAGATAAACACTATTTAACGAACACTGCTCTCTTTCTAGATTTTATTCTGTCAACTTCAATTAACTAAAAATGTGTAAAGTCTTTGGTCATATACGTTTTGTCTTAAGTTTATCTGTAGACATCAGGTTAAGGTTAAGTGGATGCCAGAGGTAATATGTCTGTAATAAAGTTTATTATTTAAAAAAATGTTTTATTGTGTCATTCTGTTGAAAAGAGATTTGTTGTCATTGTACAGTATATCACTGTTATTGTAGTATATGGATGGGGAAAAGTTGATTGATTTATTGATTGATTGATTACCTGTAGGTGTCACGAGCCATCGGTACGGAGGAGGACCCAAATGCAGGACTCCGGAGATGCAGAGGCAGTTTGGGAGAAGTGTTTATTCATTCCAAGGTCGGGGATCAGGCAAACAGTCAAGTGGAGCAGCGGTAGTCAGGACGTCGGGCGTAGAGAGCAGGTCCATGGGCAGGGAGGGGTCGGTACACGGGAGATCAATCAGAGAAGGCAGGAGTATCAAAGACGTCAAGCTTACGGGGTCGGTCGGAGGACAGGCGGAGGTCGGTACACCAGGGTTCACGATCATGAATATGGGAGTGCAGGAACGGGGCATGAGTGGCGATGATCTGGCGAAGACCAGTCGTCCCCTGGGTCCTATAAATATAGGGTTAATCAACGAGGATGAGGAGCAGGTGTCCGCCTCCTAATCAGTGCCTGTGTGCCAGGGCTGGACCAGCAGGACCATGACAGTACCCCCCCCCCCCCCCCCCGCTAAGGCACGGCTCCCAGACGTGCCTAAACAAAAGAAACACACACACAAAAATTAACATGTCCAAGCACCAGGTTCCCTACAGGGTGATTCGGGTGGACGTCCTTGAGGAGGAACCCAACGGCAAAGCAGGAACCAGACAAAGGCATGCAACTCCTCCGGACGAAGCCTACCCAAGACGCGGTTGCAAGACGACCGAGTATTGACCAAGGCTCGGTAGGCAGGCGGCCAGGGGACGGTCACCACCGAGGCTTCATCATGAGGCGGCCAGGGATCAGTCACTGCCAAGGCTAGGTCATGAAGCAGTTGGGAAACATCAGGAGTGAGGAGGACGACGGAGAGGAACAAAGCCATGAATGCCACGATCATCATCAGAGCCATCCCGATGCCCTTCCAGTTCCGGGGTGGCCCATCTGAACTCCACAGCTCCTGTCACCGTCGAAACAGGGGCGTGGGATGGCCGGAGACCAGTCGCCGCCGGCAAAGAGGACAGTGGTACCATTGCCGTGCGCTGGACAGGAACATAAGGATGCTGATGAGCCGTCGCCATCCTCTGTTGCCATCGAGACGAGGGCATGGAACGACCGCGTGCCAGTGGCCGTCGAAGCAGAAGCGTAGGACGGCCGCGGACTGGTCGCCGTCGAAGCAGGAGTGTGGGGCTGGCGTGGGCCTGTCGCCGCTGAGACAGGGGCGAGGGATGGCCGCGGACCGGTCGCAGCCGGTACTGGAACGAAGGGGACTGTGACGCCACCACCGTCAGCTGGACAGGGCCGTGAGTATGCCAACTAGGCGTCGCTACTTCCTGGACAGGAACGTGAGGCGGCTACGGAACCATCCCCACCTCCTGGACAGGAAAGTGAGGCAGCTGCGGCGCCATCACCACCTCCTGGATAGAAACGTTGGATTTGGAGATTGGCTCCTGAAACCCCAGAAGCGGCAGAACGCTGCGTTGTTGCTCTTTCGGTGTTTGCCTTGGCTCTCCTGAACTGGGCGCTTGTTCATGAATGAGAGTCGACTCCTTCAGAGGGACTGGCTCATGGTCAGGGTTCCCGGAGGAGAACTGGCAGACACTAGATGGCGTGAATAGATCATTCTTGGGCTCGGCACGGAGCAACAGGAATGATAAAGTCCTCCTCCTCTTAATTGGAGGAAAATAGCCTCCAGCCTCGGAACTTAAGCCCTCTGCAATTCGCTTCTGGGTCTTGTTCCTTGGGAACACGCACGTTGAAGGCGCTCTGGCACCCTCATCCTCAATCGCCAATTCCACCCTTTTCCTGCGACGGTCGCCCGGACGCCTGTCACCACCGCGACAAAGGTGTGATGCGGCAGTGAATCTATTGCCGCCCGCGATGTGAGCTTGGTTCGAAAAGGGGTCGATGGATATCGTGGCGTGAGAATGGATCAGCAGCGCGTCTGTCGAAGCAGCAACGTGAGTGTGGCGAGGCGAAGGATCTGTCTCCACTGCAACGTGAGCTTGGCTCGGTAGCGGATCAGTGGCTATTGCAGTGTGCACTTGCACTGAATCTGTTGCCGCAGCGACGTGGAAATGGCGCGGCGGTGGATCCGTTGCCACAGCTCTGAATATTTATGGATGTGTGATATTTCAGTTTTTCTCTTTTAATAAATCTTCAAAAACTCCACCAATTTGTTTTTTCCCTTGTCAATCTGAAGTGCTGTGTGTACATTAATGTTGGGGGGAACAAAACATAAATGATTTTAGCAAATGGCTGGAATATAACAGAGTCAAACATTTAAAAGGGTCTTAATACTTTCTGTGTTGGCTGTAGTTTATCAATAGTATAATGAAGTGAAGCTCATATCTTGCAAACTAGAATAGCATTCAGAACACAGACCTCCAACAAGGCAAGGCCAAACCAAACAATTGGAGCACAGTGTTGTCTGGATATTATTTTTGTTGTTGTTTTGTTTGCAAACAGCTTCCCTGAATTTACAAGGTAATGCATTATAATTAACTACTCCCATTTTGTATTTGTTGGTGGAATGATCCTAATCAAGACCTGTCACTAAAGCGATATGTTCCACATTGCCCACCCCATTACAAACTTTGTTGTAAGAGGTTGTGTAAATTAGTATACTAGTCTACATGGTCAGATAACAAACACACAAACAAATTGTTAAATAAAAACCTCTCTGACAGTGATAAATGAATCACTTAAAATTTAGTTTCTTGGACTACTCTTGCTCAAATGAACATGTAAACTACCGATGAAGTACAAATGTCCGATAGTATCCTTAGAAAAAAGACATTGTATAGAAAATGGAGGGATGGAAGTGTCTTCCCTTTTCCCAAAAACTTTCTTTCAGAAAATAATTGAAAAGAATGACCTTCATTTGTTGATAATTCCTGGGATCTCTTCTGATGTGACTAAGGTAAGGCCTCAGATGTCGACACAAGAGAATAAAGCAGCTTGTAACTTTTATTGTCTAAGTTGTTGGTGTCTTCAAGGACTTCCTGTACTGCCAGGTTGAGCCAATCAATATTTGTGATTTATCTTATTTTTATGATGGATGTTGGTCCAGATGTGTGCAAACTATATAATTTGACACTATCACATATAGTGAGTGGTGGGTGTAAATACTGAGTCTCCAGAGGCATGTTGTATGACTTACTGATGCAAAAAAATCTTGCTAAAGCTTACCAAGTTTTGAACAAATCCACATTGAGACCTGCATTATCCTTATAATACAATGGTAATTTAATTTTGCTTTACAAACATTTATAATCTATTAAAACATCAAGTGTTCTGGGTGAAGAAACCTTGAATGTGATGCAATATTATACAATTTTTTATTTCACAGTTATTTTATTTACATTTGTACCCTCCACGTTTGACTGCTTTTGTAGCTTACACTTTACACTTACACTTTACTTTCTACCTTATCGTGGTGGAGTTGTATTTGTGTCCCGATGATCCTAGAAGCTAAGTTGTCTGGGGCTTTATGACCCTGGTAGGGTCACCCCTGGCAAACAGGCCCTAGTTGAGGGACCAGACAAAGTACGACTCCATAACCCCCATGATGACTACAAAAATTGGATTTGGTTTGCCTTGCCCGGACGCGGGTCACCTGGGCTCCCCTCTGGAGCCAGGCCTGGAGGTGGGGCTTGAAGTAGAGCACCTGGTGGCCGGGCCTGCACCCAATGGTGCTTGGCCGGGGACAGCCCAAAACGGTAACATGGGTCTCCCTTCCCATGGGCTCACCACCTGTAAGTGGGGCCATAGGGGTCGGGTGCGAAGTGACTTGGCGGTGGCCAAAGGTGGCGACCTTTGCTACAGAAACGAGTTCTAAGGACATGGAATGTCACCTCTTTGGCATGGAAGGAGCCCGAGTTGGTGGGTGAGGTCGAGAGGTTCCAATTAGATATAGTCAGACTCACCTCTACGCACTGCTTGGGCTCTGGCACCACTCCTCTTGAGAGGGTTTGGATGTATTCCACTTTGGAGTTGCCCACAGTAAGAGACGCCGAGCAGGTGTGGGTCTACTTATTGCCCCCTGGCTCGGGGCCTGTACGTTGGGGTTTACCCTAATGGATGAGAGGGTAGCCTCCTCCTGCCTGCACTTCCCGACTGTTGTTTGTGCTTATGCACCAAACAGATGGATTGTGGCTGGGTCTTTCAAAATGACAATGACCCGAAGCACACAGCCAGGAAAACCAAGGAGTGGCTCCGTAACAAGTATATCTAAGGTTCTGGTATGGCCTAGCCAGTCTACATACCTAAACCCAATAGAAAATCTTTGGAGGGTGCTGAAACTCTGTGTTTCTCAGCGACAGCCCAGAAACCTGTCTGGTCTAGAGATCTGTGTGGAGGAGTGGCCCAAAATCCCTCCTGCAGTGTGTGCAAACCTGGTGAAACCCTACTGGAAACGTTTGACCTCTGTAATTGCAAACAAAGGCTACTGTACCAAATATTAACATTGGTTTTCTCAGGTATTCAAACACTTATTTGCAGCTGTATCACACAAATAAATCGTTAAAAAAATCATACATTGTAATTTCTGGATTTTTTTTTTAGATTCTCTCTCTCACAGTGGACACACACCTACGATGAACATTTCAAACCTCTCCATGATTTCTAAGTTGGAGAACTTGCAATATAGCAGGGTGTTCAAATACTCATTTTCTTCACTGTATGTCCTAAGGGCTTATGTCCTAAGGGCTCCTGTCCATAAGGGCTTGTATCCTTAAGGGATCCTGTCCTACACCCCAAAAGGCCATGAGGTCAAGTCTTGTCATATGCGTTCAAAGTCAGCTCAAACTGCCGATGTACGTATAAATATTCCACAGTATCTGTCCTTTCTACACAAGAGGAAAAAGAATATTAGTGCTTCCCCTACACGTTTAGGCCAATCATTAATTTATAGGTTGTCATCATTTTGTCAGCCTTTTTGTATTAATATTTTATTCCAGGAAAAGGGGAAAGTCAGACGATAAAAGCTGCTGTGTTGTTGGTACATTTGGGTAATTTGGTTAACTCTAAATATAACTTCACATGTCAGTGATGGATTTTTGACAGAAATAGGTGATGAATTTGAATATATTCTAAATGAGGTTCTAAAATTATTGGTCCTGAAATATAATAATGTATGAATATTCACTCTTCCTACTGGGAGAAGAGCCAAGCTTTGAAACAGAATTACAAAGGACTGACTTTCTTGGGGCTTTTGTAAGACAAATGACAATATTAATTTTAGAATTTTGTTTTTACCATCAGTCTTCCTTTTTAAATGTCCCCTATTGGGTCAAGCAAACATTTCGTCGTATTTGGTATGCAATCGAGGCTCTTTGGTGCCTCAGTAAACATTTGAAATAGATATAGAAATCATCCACATATTTTTGAGTTCCAGAGATTTTTTTTAAAAAATATGTCATTTGAGTCTCTCGAGCTTGTCTACATCACTAACAAAGATTTCTGCCTATATCTATGCTCCTGAGCCAGCACTGTCAACATAACAAACACTCTCACAACTGGGTCTTCTACACAGAGGCAACAAATCAGAGGAATCGGTTCTGTCAAATATGGACAAAGCAGATGCAAAAGTGTGTCAAACAGAACCAGCTGTCACAGGAGCCTTTTTTTGGACACTTGTTTGAAAAAAAACAAGGAGTTTTGGTTTTTTTCGATGAAATTGACGTTTTAATACTAAGTCCATCTTAGAGAGTTACTCAATAGAGGTTTAAATTGCCGAAATATGGGACTTGAAAAAGTTCAGACTAAAAGGCTGAACACAATCGTGAACATGGCAAGCACACACAGTATAGCCTTACTGCAAAGGCCATCAATATGTAAAAAGAAATAGAGCTGTGATATCAAACACATATTCAGAGTTTCCTTCTGTAATTGTGGGATCACAACATTGGAACTAAAACCTAAACTTTCAAAATAGCGACAAAATGTTTTCGACAAGTAAATCGGCCCCTGGTGATGATAATGAGCAGCAGTGTGAGTTGCTGAATCGATGACCATGTGAAACACCAAATGGTAAGCGGCACCATTTGTGGAGCTGGAATGAAACCAGTGCAGATGGCAAGAGTGGCACAAGTGGCCTACAGTGGTCTGAATGATCTGCTTGGATCTGCCACATGCAGATAATGAGTGAGACTCACTGTGTGACATCGTCTCCGAAGGTTAGCTTGTACATCCCACTATTTAACAATAATGTAGTCACATTTGGAAGGTGGGAGCTGTAATTGATTATGGGTAAGTTCATTTTAGTTCAGAAGGGGTTACTGGATTTCAAATATACAGTAGTTATAAGAAGATTTCCCAAAGTAAATAGTAATAGTAATAATTTAAAGGAAGAGCTGTCTAAGAATGTCTTGGAGGTGATAAGAGTATCAGATCGAGTGATTAGGCTGAAATTTGACATTGAGTGTCTTATGTATAATGTGATTAGTGGCTATGCTCCACAAGTAGGATGTGACCTAGATATGAAAGAGAAATTCTGGAAGGAATTTGATGAAGTAGTTCTGAGCATCCCAGACAGAGAGAGTTGTGATTGGTGCAGATTGTAATGGACATATTGGTAAAGGAAACAGGGAAGATGAAGAAGTGATGGGTAAGTATGGCATCCAGAAAAGAAACTTTGAGGGACGGATGGTGGTGGACAAAAAGGATGGAGATGGCTGTAGTGAACACTTATTTCCAGAAGAGGGAGGAACATATAGTGATCTACAAGAGCGGAGGTAGAAGCACGCAGGTGGATTATATTTTGTGCAGACTATGTAATCTGAAGGAGATTACTGACTGTAAAGTAGTGGTAGGGGAGAGTGTAGCTTGACAGCATAGGATGGTGGTGTGTAGGATGATTCTGGTGGTGGGTAGGAAGATTAAGAAGACAAAGGTAGAGCAGAGAACCATGTGGTGGAAGCTGAGAAAGGAAGAATATTGTGTGACCTTTCGGAAAGAGGTGAGACAGGCTCTCGATGAACATCAGAAGATCCCAGAAGACTGGACTACGACAACCAAGGTAATTAGAGAGACAAGCAGGAGAGTACTTGGTGTGTCTTCGGGTAGGAAAGGGGAGAAGGAGACTTGGTGGAGGAACCCCAAAATACAGGGAGTCATACAAGGAAAGAGATTAGCGAAGAAGAAGAAGTGGGACACTGAGAGGACTGAGGAGAGGCGAAAGGAGTACATCGAGATGCGACGTAGGGCAAAGGTAGAGGTGGCGAAGGGTAAACAAGAGGCAAATAATGACATGTACACTAGGTTAGACACAGAAGAAGGAGAAAAGCATCTCTACAGGTTGGCCAGACAGAGGGATAGAGATGGGAAGGATGTGCAGCAGGTAAGGGTGGTCAAGGATAGAGATGGAAATGTGTTGACTGGTGCCAGTAGTGTGCTAAATAGATGGAAAGAATACTTTGAGAAGTTGATGAATGAAGAAAATGAGAGAGAAGGACATGTTGGTGAAGGAAACAGGGGAACGAAGAAGTGATGAGTAAGTCACTGAGTAAGGAACTCTGAGGGACAGATGGTGGTGGACTTTGCAAAAAGGATGTAAATGGCTGTAGTGAACACTTGTTTCCAGAAGAGGCAGGAACATAGTGTCCAACAAGAGCGGAGTTGAAAGTACGGAGGTGGACTATATTTTGTGCAGATGATGTAAATTGAAGGAGGTAACTGACTGTAAGGTAGTGGTAGGGGAGAGTGTAGATCGACAGCATAGGGTGGTGGTGTGTAGGATGACTCTGGTGGTGGGTGGGAAGACTAAGAAGACAAAGGTAGAGCAGAGAACCATGTGGTGGAAGCTGAGAAAGGAAGAATGTTGTGCGGCCTTTTGGAAAGAGTTGAGACAGGCTCTTGATGGACAGGAGGAGCTCCCAGAAGACTGGACTACTGCAGCCAAGGTAATCAGAGAGACACGCAGGAGAGTACTTGGTGTGTCTTCTGGTAGGAAAGGGGAGAAGGTGGTGGAACCCCAAAATACAGGGAGTCATACAAGGAAAGAGATTATCAAAGAAGAAGAAGTGGGACACTGAGAGGACTGAGGAGATGCAAAAAGAATAGATTGAGATGTGACGTAGGGCAAAGGGAGAGGTGGCGAAGGCTAAACAGAGGCATATGGCGACATGCACACCAGTTTGGACACGAAAGAAGGTGAAAAGGATCTCTACAGGTTGGGCAGATAGAGGGATAGAGATGGGAAGGATGTGCAGCAGGTAAGGATGATTAAGGATAGAGATGGAAATGTGTTGATTGGTGCCAGTCTTCTTCTTTTTCTATCGGCTTGTCCCGTTAGGGGTCGTCACAGTGTGTCATCTTTTTCCATCCAAGCCCATCTCGTGGATCCTCCTCTCTAACACCCACTGTCCTCATGTCCTCCCTCATAACATCCATCAACCTTTTCTTTGGTCTTCCTCTCACTCTTTTGCCTGGCAGCTCCATCCGTTGACTGGTGCCACTAGTGTGCTAAATAGATGGAAAGAATACTTCGATAAGTTGGTGAATGAAGAAAATGAGAAAGAAGGAAGAGTAGAAAAGGCAAATAAATTACTTGCCTCTTGTTAACAACACACCATATGTGTGTAAATGTGTTGTTTTCAATTAACCTCTTGAGCATGGCTTTGGAATTTGCTCTGTGTTAAATGCAAATTAAGTATTTAACAAAAAAAAAAGACAAACAGGGATACGCGTACACGTTTCCACATTTGCCATGATTCTAAAAGCATTTCAAATGTCTTTATCTGTCATGTTTAGGCATATCAACAAAATGGAGGTGCTGAATATGACCAAAATGATGTGCAAAGGTGAAAGCTACACTGTAAAAGCCATCTGTTTTCATTTCCCCCCTCATTGAATACTTTGCACCAATTAAAAATCGAATTAGAGAGAAAATGTCGTACTGCTTTCATTTAACACTGTGAGAATGTCATTTTGACATGTGAGAGAAACTCATTACCATACGTCTCATTTTGGAAATTATTTCTTACTAGGTGACCTACTTTTGTTTCAGCCATAAATCATAAATATCGAAGTACAGTACACAGGTATCAATGTTATTTTTCTTCAGTTCTGTTACTAATTGGGGCGACAGAATGCTAAAAAAAAAAAAAAAAACTGCAGTTGGGTGTGATTACTTTTCCAATGGGTAAATTTGAATGTGACTCATTGTTGTGATTTAAAAAAAATTCTCCTTGTTCCTTGAATTTATTACAGTTGGAGCAGGGAAGGAAAGGGGAAATGGCCTAATTCTTTCTTGTAAACATGAAAAGAAATATGACAGCAGGCTAAGTGCAAGTGCCCCCAAAACTGGTCCCTTTTTGTAAATTGACAGATTATATAGAAAAGAAACTAATTTTCGTCACATCAATTTTCTATGACTGAAATAAAATGCACTAATCCACAACTAATAATGCATTATACTCACAGATTTGAGTAAAATGTACCGACTCAGAAATGGCACAACATTATGTGGAAATTAATTGACTTGAGTTGTACTTTAAAACAATAGTTGTAAACCAACACTTTATAAATGACAATAATCATGAGTCCACAGAAGTATTTTGGTCTGGTACTCAAAGGAGCCAATTTTTTTGGTCTGACCCATCACCCTCACTGAATGATGGAAGTTCTTACAGCCACAAGGTTGTCGTTGCAGTGTTAAAGCAGTGCTTGGCCAGTGACGGGTCAGTATCATCCAATCCCCGGGGCACCCTTCAGCTCAGGGGTTTAAGCAGTTGAGTTGTTTCCCCAAGTCTTTTGTGATTGCTCATTGGTCTCCTCAGTTCTGCTATTCCCATCTCAGCCGATGAAGTCCTTCTCTCTTCATGTCCTTGTTGTTCATTTCAGTATATGGTATTTAATGCTCTTCTTCCTCTTAAGTCTTCCTTGATTCATTGTCTGCAATTGACTGGTAACCAGTTCATGATGTACCCCGCCTCCTGCCTGTTGACAGGTGGGATAGGCTCCAGCATTCCCCAGAACCCTTGTGAGGATAAGCGGCAAAGAAAATGGATGGATGATTCATTGTTGTTTGTATAGTGTCCCTTTGCTACCATAAATCACTTTGTTAATTTTTGTGAAAACATTGAACACTAATATATAAAATCCCATCTTTGCTCCTCCGTGTGTCTTTACAGGCACTATAATGTTAACTGACATGCAGTTAGTCACATTGTTAATTGGAAAATACACATGACACAACAGGTCCCTTCTCTATCTCCAATTCATAGAGGACCACCTGAACTGATTCTCGGCTAAAAAAAAAGAATCATCAGGTCATTCCCGACCAATGACATCAACAAAGAAATATGAACTAATGTAGCAAGAAACATGAAAGGCAATAATACACTAACTGTGTTGATATTGAGTTGTAGAAATTAAAAAAAAGATTCCAGATATGCTGGTTTAAGTCAGCTATTTACTCAACAACTGAACTGTATATCACAGGAATGCAGCGTATTGCTCTGTGATGACCTGCTCGGAGTCCAGTCAAGGAAAGGTATGCGGGATAGAACAAAACACTTTTGAGGCAAGTGTTCTGTCATAAAAAGTACACACAAATTATATATTATCTAATTAATTGGACACTCTAAATTGCCCCGAGGTCTGATTGTAAGTGTGGCTGTTTATCTCGATGTGCCCTGCGATTGGCTGGCAACCAGTTCAGGGTGTACTCAGCCTCAAGCCCATTGACAGCTGGGATAGGCTCCAGCACTCCCCGCGACCCTTGAGAGGATAAGCAGCTAAGAAAATGGATGGATGGATTTATTCTCTAATTTTAAGAGAGTGGGGGGGGCATGGTGGAGGAGCTGTAGAGTGTTGGCCTCACAGTTCTGAGGACCCAGGTTCAATCCCGGCCCCGCCTGTGTGGGGTTTGCATATTCTCTCTGTGCCTGTGTGGATTTTGTCTGGACATTCTTGTTTCCTCCCACATCCCAAAAACATGCATTAATTGTAGACTCTAAATTGCCCCTCGGTGTGATTGTGAGTGTGATTGTTGTCTGTCTCCATGCGCTCTGCGATTGGCTGGCAACCACCTCAGACACTGGCCTGATGTGCAAGCTCACTGTGCGTCAATTCAATCATGCAGAAGGAGTTACAACTTACCTGGTAGGTACCCGAGCAACACAAAGCGGTGGTTAATGTGAGACTGTCTAACGATTGGAGAACAATGAGTGACTCGCCAGCCAATCATTCAAACTCTCCAGGAAGACCAACACTGAAACAAATGTAGAGCGCAGCAGAAGGAGCGCTGACTGAAGTAGTCTCCTGTGAATCCTTTTTTTTTTTAATTCATTCTGTAGTCTGAATGGTTTTCTACTAATGAACAATTATTTTAAAAAATGCAGACAGAATGTGAAATCCTGGACAGCTTTCAAATCCCTACTAGATGCTTTGTGAAGGGCTCAAAATTGAAATCCATGGTGTGTTTTTTTCTGGTCTATTGGCTGCACTACAGCTGAGCAGAAGCTTTGCTGCCACAGTTCGCCGGGGATCCCATAAAGAAAGAATGAGCGTCATTTGGTGACCTTCAAAAATCTTGTTCTTCATTCTTGATGGTGCATATTGTGGATGGCTGCCCCCGTGTAATGAAAGTGTATCATTGTCATGCACACATGCAAACACCATTTATCTTTGCATTATGGTTACAATAAGCCTTTTGTCAATTGCAATCTCCTTCAAGATGCCAATTAGTGTAAAATACAGTATTCAGTCTTGAGTGTCCTAATACATACTCCTGTATAAGTCACTATTACATTACAAAAAAGCTGTGACAACTCAGAGGCTGCAAGGACAACAATCTTCACCTGAATGTGGACAAGAAGAAAAATATCATAGTGGACTTCAGGAGAGGGCACAGGCAGCATCCCCTGTTAACCATCAACAGTGCGGCAGTAGAGCGTGTGAGCAGCGCCAAATTTCTGGGTGTACACATTTCTGGAGACCTGTCCCGGACCACTAACACCACAACTCTAGCTAAAATAGCTCAGTGGCTCACTTTCTGTGGAAACTGAAAAGACTGAAAGCCCCGTCCCCCATCATGATCTTCTTTTTACAGATTGAGAGCATCTTGTGCAGCAGCATAACCGTGTGGTAAGGGCGATCTAACCATCTCCTGCCGCAAGATCCTGCAACACACTGCGAGGGCAGCTGACAAAGTGTCTCCCCACCATCCTTTTTGGACATTTATCATTCCCGCCTCATCTGCAAGGCCACCAGTATCACAGGTGACCCCACTCACCCATCCCACTCCCTCCTCAAATATCTTCCATTAGGGAGGAGCATGTAGAGCCTTCGGCCAAAACCAGTAGGCTGAAATACAGTTTCTTCCACAAGTGTCACGACCCATCGGAACGGGAGTAGGACCCAAATGCAAGGCTCGGAAGATGCAAGGTAGTTTGGGGAGAAACGTTTATTATTCCGTGGTCGGGGATCGGGCAGGCAGTCAAGTGCAGCAGCGGTAGTTGGGACGTCGGGCGAAGAGAGCAGGTGAGCGGGCAGGCAGGAGTCGGTACACGGGAGAACGATCAAAGCAGGCAGAAGTGTCAAAGGAGTCAGGCTTACGGGGTCGGTCGGAGAATAGGCGCAGGTCGGTACACACGGGTTGACGATCAGGGATACGGAAGTACTCGAACGGGGCATGAAGCTCAACGATCTGGGCCGGACCAGTCGTCATCTGGGTCATATAAATACACAGGATAATCAGCCCGCATGAGGCGCAGGTGTGCGCCTCCCAATCAGACAGCCCGGGCTGGAGCGGCAGGATCATGACAACAAGGCAGTCAGGATGCTCAACTCCCTCTCTGCTTTGGCCTCATGAATATTGTCCATCCCTGGTACCCACCACCATTGATTCTTGACCAGAAAGTAAGCTCATGCACAAGCCCACTTTAAGCACAGTATTTGGCTTGCCCTTGCAGTACGGTGTACATTACCCAACTGATTATTCTGATACAATGTTGAGAAATGTCTATAATTTAATACACTATCCTCAACCATGTACATTAATGCTCATAATGTCAATACCAGACTTATATGTATACTGTGTATATGAATTGCAGTTCTTGTTAGCCGATTGATTATATTGGTGATAGTCTACAGTATACAACACAATGTATACATGTTATTTATATTTTATGAATTTTATTTTTCACTGTTGAGTATTATTGCACCACACGTCTGAGAGGGATGCTATTTCAGGTATGTTGTGTGTCATGTATGTACAAAACATCTGACAATAAAGTTACTTAAACTGGAATTTGAATATTAATCAACTGCATTGTATGCTACAGAAATGTATAACCAAAGTAACATTAGTTGTTAATTTATTATTTTATTAATAATCAAAGTCTATGAAGAAGTGAAATAAGGGAAAATAGATTAATGGATGGAAGTCTGTCCTTTCAGTGTGTTGCCTAAACATCATCCCTTGTTGACATAGATTTCAAACCCACACATTATGCAACTATTTTATACTGTATATTGTCTCATGCACTCTTGTTGTTTGGGGTGCTTAATGTTTTGGTGTGAAATCAAATTTTTCCTCCAAAACCACTTGTTAATTATACAGAGAGCTTCATGTATGCTGTTGAAAGGACTGAAACACAACTGGATTATAGCCCCAAATTTGACAATTTGAAGCTCCCCGCCGATCTACTGGGTATAATTTGATGTTCGCACTTTCTCGGGGAAGATTCCTGGTCAGGAGTCATGCCCTACTCCACTATTGCTATGTTCAACACAGCCATGGTTTACACAGGTTTCATTAATATATGCCTGGAAAAAGGGTGACATGAAAATAACAATGATATACTGTACTGCCAAACAAATATGCGTTCATCTGCGATGAGACGCTGTGGCGACGCATAACGGGACAAGCCAAAAGGAAAAAAAGAAGACAGTAAACACCCATACGGTTAACTGAAATGGAAAACAGGAAGTCAGATGTAGTTAAAATTACTTCAAACACTAAAAGGATTCAGATTAGTCTGTTCATACATATATTATATTACATACAGGTAGAAGGGAAAACAGCATCATCCTCTGGATCTCTCGCAGACACCCTCATTCACTCATAAAAGGTTGCCACAGAATAATTGTATGATATGCTATCCATAAAATAGTAGTAATACGGTACTAAATGTATTATTCAATACCACACCATATCAAATTTTAAAAGGTTCCAGTTGTTAGTGGAAAGTATGTTATGGTAGCTGTACATGGAGTCTTATATAAGCTCCAAGTTGGGAAATCTGCCAGCTGAGCTACCAGTGTTGAAAATGAAACATTCACATTCCAAATTAAAGCATTACACAGGCTGCTCGGAAAAAAAAAAAATAAAAAAAAAAAAAATATATATATATATATATATATATATATATTAAACAGAGGAAAATAAATTTGTTACTCATGTGTTTATATATATCCTTGAATTGACTTGAATTTTTGGAATCAACCAACGGAATTATCGTTCGTAAGGAGTATCAAATTTCTAATGAAAAAAAAATACGATACCGGCTTTATTTTTTTCTTTGAAAACAATTGAGAGTTTCCTTCGCAGTATGTTTTACATTATGTCCACCCTCATTTCACGTTCATTAGCTTTATAGATGGACGCAGGTATTGTCAACAATGTCTCTCTACATTTGCCTATTCAATCGTCCTTCAATAATGTGACATTTACTTGGGTTGTTGCCAAAACCTGGGGACATTTTCAATGACACCTTGGAAATCTATTTAGAGAGAAAAACCGTGACATGTTAAACTTTTATTTCAGCCACTGCATTGCATTTGAAATGGAGCATTGTATATTGTCAGATTTCTGCAATGTGCTCAAATGGTCATGTTATATAATGCAGTTAACAAATTGAAAATAAAATCTGTTCAAAATCATCAAAGTTCTCCTTAATTGCATATCATATTTATCGAGATGAAGTGTGGCTGTTAGCTCTGTGAGACATTTTTAATCCCAGAAAGTCATTGGCTTTCCACTGCTGCAGAACAGTTTTTTCTGAGAATGATCAGTCTATATCAGTGGTGCTCAATGCGTCAATCGTGAGACAGTTTTAGTCGATCGCAACGGGGTACCGCGGAAAAAAAAAAAAAAAGACATCAGCCGTATTTTTCTGACCTTTAGCTCACCGCACATGTGCAAACGACAGTACAGGAAAACACGCTAGTCAGTGAGTTCACCCCTATTTTAAGCCCTTGCTTAAGAAATCTTATCAAACATGAATATGGATGCTGGAGTAAAGAAGACAAAAACGTATCCCTTTCATACGGCATCCTTTTTTTTTCACAATCTCATTTTTGAAGTGTGCTTGCCTCATCTGCCAGTGTAGTGAAATGTGTTACGGCATTTTTGGACTGTCACGAGCCATCGGTGCGGTAGAAGACCCAAATGCAGGACTCCGAGGCAAAGGCATAATATCCAGTGGGTTTTATTTCAGAAGTAGTGTTCGCACGGTAACACAGTGCAAACTCACTAACGCAAGGCAGCGGACTGGCAAATGCCAGTGACAAAAACTCCAACTTGAAAGCCTGTCTAATTACAGTCCCAATGTGAAACAGCTGTGAGCAGTGACAGGTGTCACCACCCAGAGCAGTAGCGTGGCAATGCCCCTCTTGGCAGTGGCCAAGCCTTGCTCATGACATAACCTCCCATTTAAGGCGTGGATCCCAGATGCGAAAAAAACAAAAACCAAAACAAAAACATGACCAGGGGATGGCGGAAGTGGGCCCGGGGAAGAGCACAAACCCCCCAACTCCAGTCTGTCTGGTGGTTTCCCAGGCCACCCAAAGCGAGGAGTCTGGTCGAGCAGGTCAGGAAGTCAGCCCGGAGGAGGAACTCAAAGGTGAAGCAGGAACCAGACAGGAGCAGGCGATGGCTCCAGACGAAGACCTCCCAGGACGTGGTCATGAGATGGCCGGGGATCGTGTGTCATGGCAGCGGTTCTGTTGCCACCTGCAATGTGAGCTTGGTTCTGAAACAGGTCGGTCGCTACCTTGGCATGAGCGTGATTGGTCAGGAAGTCGTTGCCACCGTGACGTGGGTGTGGCGTGACAGTGGGCCTGTTGCTACTGCGGTGTGAGCGTGCTTCACCAGGAGATCTGTCGCCACCACGACATGAGCCTGGATCGGGAGCGAATGTGTGGCTACCACGACGTGGATCTGGCTCGGTAAGGGGTCGGTTGCCACCGTGGCGTGAGCGTGGGTCAGCAGTGAGTCTGTAGCAACAATGACGTGGGTGTAGCTCGGCCGGTTATCTAATTCCCGCCGAACCTGATCCGTGAGGACCTTAAATTCGGCACTCTGCCACTCTATTTCCGCCTGAATTTAGCGAAGTCCTCGTCATCTTCGAGTCCCCTCCTTCCTCTGGACTGGAAGTTTCGCCATCAGCTCCGGGTCCACTGGCTTGGTCACCGCTGGAGCGGTCGGCTGAGGCTCGGTCGCCAGCGAGAAGGGGATGGCCAATGGCGGTGTCTTGGTCACCACGCACTGGGGGCCACAAGGGGGCACCCTGCTTGGGCGTCTCCTCTGGCCGCCACGCAGAGGACCCAGATAGATGGCCCAATGGGTTCCCCAAAAAGGGTTAGAGGAAAAGGACTTGGACTCACAGGGCGAAGCCACTTGGGAGCTGGAGGCGCGGGACTGCGAAACAAACTCATCGCGACTCATCAGGGTAAATTCACATTCATTGTCCGAGTCAGAATCAGGCACCCGGTCATATAAATTTAGGTCTTCCTCATAATCCGAAAAATTGGAGTCCAAAAGGATATGCGGTGGTGAATGGGTCGTGGTTGGCATGTAGTCATGATGCATGGGTGGTGTGGGTGAAAATAAAAAATAAGGGGGAAATATTATCTTCAATAAAATCTCTACACCTGTAAAGGAGTACAGTTACACGATGCTGTGAAGCCAAGGCTTGTGTGTGGAAGGACATCGGCTATTGTGAGTGTTTCTCACTGCAGTTGGACTAATTGACTGACGTGAGTGACACAGCCCAGGTGTGCATTTTCATTCATATGGTGTTTAGTGATCATCAATGTGAACTCAGATAGTTACAAAAAATGTTTATGGTTCACTATGTTGTGTTATGCAATATTGGCTCATGCGGTGATACAAACAAACATACATTTACACATAAAGAATCCTCAATATACTTAAAAATAAATATGTTTTGCATTTTTGTAGTGGGTAGATCTTTGTGGCTTGGTCATTCGATTTCATCATTGGTCATTCTAAAAAAAAAAAAAAAAAAAAAAAAAGATGCCAGCCCCCCAAGCTCACTCACGATTGATCACGAGAGGCTGGCTGCTTGAAAAGTTGATCTTCTTTTAAAAAAGTCTGGACACCCCTGGCCTATATGATAAGGATTTCTGTGCAGGTTGTAATCCTGTTGTCTCCTTAGAAACTGAAAAGATGATTAATGTTGGAGTTGTCTTAATTTTTTACTTTTAAAATATGAGAGAGAATGTAAAAATCCATCCATCCATGGCCTAACCAGTTGTTCCACCATTTCAACAGTCAAATCAAATCAATATCTAAAACATCACTTTATGATCTGAAAAAATATTGAGAGTTTCATGTTTCAAACAGACCAGGAGAACCACATCCATCCTTTTATCTCAAGTAGATTTGACTATTCTAATGGTCGTCTGACTGGACTCCCCAAAAAGTGCATTAAACAGCTGGAGCTCGTACAGAATGTTGCATCTTGGGTTCTGACCAGAACAAAGAGGTCCGAGCATATCACTCCAATTTTAAGGTCTTCACACATTTTTTTTTACACCAATGAGCATATGTGCTCTTGGTTGATGAAATACTCACCCATGAAAACATTGGTTTCCAGTCAGTTTTTGATTAGATTCAAAAGTTCTGATAATGTTATGTAAATCACAAAATGATTTTGATCTTGAATACATGAAATAAAAACATTTTTGAAAGTTTAATTTTGTCTTGGCCATTTACAAAATGGCAGGAAGGCTGAGTTGAAATATAAAAAGGAGTTGCTCCTATGGATGCGACTCAGAAATTTCCAAATTGATGGTTAACATTTTTGACACCAATTGAAACAATGACAAATGCATGAATGAAAGCAGGATCATGTTGAATTTGTACCACTTATTAATGACTGCCATAAAAAAACTTCAGAACTTAGCATAGCAATCCACATATTATAGTTAACTTATATTTCATTTGACTGCATGACTCCAAATGATTAATGTTAGAAATTATGTACAAGGATTCATTGGATTGGACACACCAAGTTCAGACCTTAGCAAAGCTCCCGAAATATTCATAAAGAAATCAAGATCCATTAACGTTACCACACACACTATAATATCAATTTTGCACAACAGAAATTTCCCGAAAGGCATGATACATTTTGCACATGTATACAATGGGTATGGAAAGTATTGATTCACTTAAATGATTGACTCTATTATTTTTAAGCCATTTCCTGAATTCATTTAAGCTCATATTTTTCCATCATACAACAGACAACAGACAATGCAGCCCTATGGGGGCACAAACCAGTGCAATCTGTAGGCCGGTCCCAAGCCCGGATAAATGCAGAGGGTAGCGTCAGGAAGGGCATCCGGCGTAAAAACTGTGCCAAACAAATATGAGCGTTCATCTAAAGAATCCCATACCGGATCGGTGGTGGCCCGGGTTAACAACGCCCGCCCCCGGCACTGCTAACTTGCAGGGCTTCGGTGGAAATCCAGCTACTGTGGGTCGAAGACAAAGAAGAGGAGGAAACCGGATCCATCGTCAGAAGAAAAAGAGGAATTCACAGAGCCTACAAGTGAGTGTAGGGACTTTGAATGTTGGGACTATGACAGGAAAAGCTCAGGAGTTGGTTGACATGATGATTAGGAGAAAGGTTGATATTCTGTGCATCCAAGAGAGCAGGTGGAAAGGTAGTAAGGCTAGAAGTTTAGGAGCAGGGTTTAAATTATTCTACCACAGAGTAGATGGGAAGAGAAATGGAGTAGGGGTTATTTTAAAGGAAGAGCTGACTAAGAATGTCTTGGAGGTGAAAAGAGTATCAGATCGAGTGATGAGACTAAAATTTGAAATTGAGCGTGTTATGTATAATGTGGTTAGCGGCTATGCCCCACAGGTCGGATGTGACCTAGAGTTGAAAGAGAAATTCTGGAAGGAACTAGATGAAGTAGTTCTGAGCATCCCAGACAGCGAGAGAGTTGTGATTGGTGCAGATTGTAGTGGACATATTGGTAAAGGAAACAGGGGCGATGAAGAAGTGATGGGTAAGTAGGGCATCCAGGAAAGGAACTTTGAGGGACAGATGGTGGTGGACTTTGCAAAAAGGATGGAGATGGCTGTAGTGAACACTTATTTCCATAAGAGGGAGGAACATTGCGTGACCTACAAGAGTGGAGGTAGAAGCACGCAGGTGGATTATATTTTGTGCAGACGACGTAATCTGAAGGATGTTACTGACTGTAAAGTAGTGGTAGGGGAGAGTGTAGCTCGACAGCATAGGATGGTAGTGTGTAGGATGACTCTGGTGGTGGGTAGGAAAATTAAAAAGACAAATGTAGAGCAGAGAACCATGTGGTGGAAGCTGAGAAAGGAAGAATGTTGTGCGGCCTTTTGGAAAGAGGTGAGACAGTCTCTCGATGGACAGCAGAAGCTCCCGGAAGACTGGACTACGACAGCCAAGGTAATTAGAGAGACAGGCAGGAGAGTACTTGGTGTGTCTTTTGGTAGGAAAGGGGAGAAGGAGACTTGGTGGAGGAACCCCAAAATACAGGGAGTCATACAAGGAAAGAAATTAGCGAAGAAGAAGTGGGACAGTGAGAGGACTGAGAAGAGGGGAAAGGAGTACATCGAGATGGGACATAGGGCAAAGGTAGAGCTGGAAAAGGCTAAACAAGAGGCATATGAAGACATGTACACCAGGTTGGACAGGAAAGAAGGAGAAAAGGATCTCTACAGGTTGGCCAGACAGAGGGATAGAGATGGAAAGGATGTGCTGCAGGTAAGGGTGATTAAGGATAGAGATGGAAATGCGTTGACTGGTGCCAGTAGTGTGCTAAATAAATGGAAAGAATACTTTGAGAAGTTGATGAATGAAGAAAATGAGAGAGAAGGAAGAGTTGAAGAGGCAAGTGTGAAGGACCACGAAGTGGCAATGATTAGTAAGGGGGAAGTCAGAAAGGCACTACAAAGGATGAAAAATGGAAAGGCACTTGGTCCTGATGACATACCGGTAGAGGTATGGAAGCAATTTGGAGAGATGCCTGTGGAGTTTTTGACCAACTTATTCAACAGAATACTGGCGGACAAAAAGATGCCTGAAGAATGGAGGAAAAGTGTTCCAGTTCCCATTTTTAAGAACAAAGGGGATGTTCAGAGCTGTGGGAACTATAGGGGAAGAAAGTTGATGAGCCACACAATGAAGTTATGGGAAAGAGTAGTGGAGGCTAGACTCAGGACAGAAGTAAGTATCTGCGAGCAACAGTATGGTTTCATGCCTAGAAAGAGTACCACAGATGCATTATTTGCCTTGAGGATGCTATTGGAAAAGTACAGAGAAGGTCAGAAGGAGCTACATTGTGTCTTTGTAGATCTAGAGAAAGCATATGACAGAGTACCAAGAGAGGAACTGTGGTACTGCATGCGTAAGTCTGGTGTGGCAGAGAAGTATGTTAAAATAGTACAGGACATGTATGATGGCAGCAGAACAATGGTGAGGCGTGCCTTAGGTGTGACAGAGGAATTTAAGGTGGAGGTGGGACTGCATCAGGGATCAGCTCTGAGCCCCTTCCTGTTTGCAGTGGTAATGGATAGGCTGACAGATGAGGTTAGACTGGAATCCCCTTGGACCATGATGTTCGCAGATGATATTATGATATGCAGTGAAAGCAGGGAGCATGCAGAGGAACAATTAGAAAGATGGAGACATGCACTGGAAAGGAGAGGAATGAAGATTAGCCGAAGTAAAACAGAATATATGTGCGTGAATGAGAAAATTGGAGGGGGAAGAGTGAGGCGACAGGGAGAAGAGATAGCGAGGGTGGACGACTTCAAATATTTAGGGTCAACAATTAAGAGTAATGGTGAGTGTGGTAAGGAAGTGAAGAAACGGGTCCAAGCAGGTTGGAACAGCTGGCAGAAGGTCTCTGGTGTGTTATTTGACAGAAGAGTCTTTGCTAGGATGAAGGACAAAGTCTAGAAAAAATTGGTGAGGCTGGCCACAGTGTATGGATTACAGATGGTGGCACTGAAGAAACAGCAGGAAGCAGAACTGGAGGTGGCAGAAATGAAGATGTTGAGGTTCTCACTTGGTGTGAACAGGCTGAATAGGATTAGAAATGAGCTCATTAGAGGGACAGCCAAAGTTGGATGTTTTGCTGACAAGGTTCGAGAGAGCAGACTTCGATGGTTTGGACATGTTCAGAGGCGAGAAAGTGAGTATATTGGTGGAAGGGTGCTCAGGATGGAGCTGGCAGACAAAAGGGCGAGAGGAAGACCAAAGAGAAGGTTTATGGATGTGGTGAGGGAAGACATGAGGCCAGTTGGGGTTAGAGAGGAAGATGCAGAAGATCGGCTAAGATGGCAAAAGATGACACGCTGTGGCGACCCGTAACGTGACAAGCCGAAAGGAAAAGAAGAAGACACAACAGACAACAGACAGACAAAACAAGATTTGTTGGGACTTTTGCAGCCATAAGCATTCAGACCCATTCCTGTGCCAATCATGTTTAACTCTGGTGCTGCCTATTTCTTCTGATCACTGAGATGGTTCTACACCTTCAATCCAGCTGTTTTTAAAGGGCTACTGACACAGAAACCATGATTTTTAGTTTGTTTTTAATTTAACAAAGGCAGACGGAATGGACCCATCCTTTTTTTTTTTTTTTTTTTACCACACATCATGATGTTGTCGTATATGGATTTTTGGATCTCCCGGCATGAAAATCCTCTCCAGGCATTTGTGTTGGAGAAGAACCAGGAAATTACGTTTTTCTTGCAGATACCCACATTGGTTGGTTTGTGTCTTTATACCTGTTTTACCGGCAGGAAAGTAGCTGTTTTTATCTGCGTGTTCGCCAAAATGTCGGCTCGTTGTATTGCTGGATTTTGCTCGAACCCTCGGGAGGATGGATTCACTCTTCACAATTTTCCAAAACACCCGGTTCGTTGTGAAAAATGGATTACACAGGTGGAAAGGACGAGAGCTTTGTGGGTTCTAAATGACAGGTGTATAGAGCTATTAAAAAAATAATAGTTGGGGGGGGACTAATTTGTCTGTTTATAGCATATGTTACGTGTGAATTTAGAATAAATCCCCTTGTTCAAACATATAACAAAGCACATATAACAAGGCACTTGTATTGCGCTTAAGACGATTTAATCACACACAACTGTCGCACACACAATACAACACAAAACAATAAAATAGAAGTACAAAGACAGTTTAGTAGTGTGTTACACTAGCTAAGAAACTAACAAGACATAGTCAGCAAACTCAAAACAACTTCTCCGAAAGCAGCAATAATAAAAAGCTCCGTCGACGTCCAACGACGTAATCCTTTTCTCAGAACGTAACAAAAGATCCGCTTCATATTGGTAGTGTCCATTTACTTGTTCGTTAGGAGCAGGATGAATAAAAAGCTCCGTAGGTGTCTGATGACATAATTCTTCTCTCAGAACGTAACAAAAGAGCTGCATCATGGCATATACGAGGCATATATGTATTGAAATGTACTCAATATTCTTTCCAGAATTATTCACCTTCGTTTTAAGGTTTTGAAACACATTTAAAAATACAGTATTGAATACGTGTGACTTTTTAAGACATACAAATCTGATGTGGTAGGACAAACAAGACAGTTTTTGCAACATGATTAAAATAATAAAATTATGAGCATTGAAATATTGATTACATCATCATGATGTGAATAATATTCAGCTATATAACTGCTTCAATCCCACAAACTAACAGTGATTGACTTAAAAGCATTGTTAAACATCACTTGAAAAAACACAATTAGACCTGTGCTCAGAGCAGAAACATTCAGCCTCTAATGTGATTATACAATCTAATTACAATTTAGCACAGAGTAACATGATTGTGGATACGGATCCAAATGTGAGGGGCAAAATTGTTTTCTTGCCATAAAACTGAGGATCATGGTTGGCCATTGGATTTCTGTTCTGTTGCAAGTGAGAATTTAATCCAATTTAGTGCCATGTTTGAGGCATGAGAACAGCTTTAAAATCCACCTTGAGGCATGGCAGACAGGAGCCAGATGCTTCCAGGGGTTAAGTCAAGATCAAGTCTAAACATATGAAAAGAAATCATACAACATTAGTCTAAAAAGACAGGGAAATGTTCTCATCATCATTTATGGCCTCTCTTACAGGATAATTCAAGTTGCACATTACATTTGAATTACTGTGTGGCCTGCACACAGTCAGGGCCTTTGAACACTTCTTGAAAAAGGAATCAAATGTTTGTGTATACTGTACTTCAGAGTGCTACAATTAGTCTGTCAGGGGAGCAGTCTGTTTAAGAGCCATTCAGTACAACATTTAGACTTAAAGGAGCTACTTAATACTGTGAACATTGGTACTTCTTCTATAATTGTAAAACTTATGTCCACAGAAGAAAATCCACCCAATAACTGCAATAACCTTAGTTCTGTTAAGATATTTGAATTTCTGACAGATTTACACATTTAGGTCGAAACCCGAATGATTAGCACATCAGCCTACTGAAGTCAGTGATGACATTTCCTAGTAGTATGTGTTCTGGGTTGTTTTACAAATCTATATTATTAGTCTGTCCCCACTTCATCAATTAGTTTTACCTACTAACAAATTTAAAGTAATGAAAATATGTTGGCAACGAACCTATGAATGCTCTTGAAAACTCAAAATGTCTGAGAAGTGTTGGAAAATTGCCCATTTTGAAAAGTGTTGTAAAATGCTGCCTATTTCCTTGTTCTGCAGAAGCAGGCTGTACGGCGCCGCCATTGGCGCCTATGTTGAAATTCTGGGTGTTTTCGTTAAACAATAATGAGGGAAAATTGTAAGGTTAGATACATTTTCTGTTAAAATTAATCATGTCATGCCTCAATGAGGAAGTACACCGATTGCGTTCGCTTATGGCTCAAGAACATTTGAAAGAAGTAATGGTAAATTGGAAAGATGATACGACACAATGACGTGCTTGTGTTTTAAGGTCTTTCGCGCCGTTGGTGGCATCATGGGGCTGCAGCGGACTTTGATGGGCATGCCTCGGGTTGTATTTGTACAATTTTAATCAATGACATCATAGAAAATGAAATTATTTCGATGAATTATATTAAATTAGCGATTGAACCACCTTTTGGGTTGTGTTGTGTTGATGTGTGTCACAGTATATGATAGCAATAAAAGGTATATTAGCAACTTGCACATAGTGGTATTTGGAAATCCAGGTAAGATGTTTATTTTTTATTTCTGAAAATGTGTTATTTTGGAGGTGGGGGGATTCTGGCTGACAAGGACGAAATATAAAGTATGAGTAAATACTATAACTTTATAGGATTGTACAGGGGTGTCAAACGTACGGTCCGTGGGCCGGATCCAGCCCGCAAAAGCGGTTTAATGAGGCCCGTGTGGTGACTTTGTTAAGTAAAAAACGATGGCATTGACATGGACACAAAAAAGAGCTGCAATTTTTCAATAAATGCAACTGATTGCATCCACTGGATGGCACGATAACAG
The DNA here is from genome assembly GCF_019802595.1 of Syngnathoides biaculeatus. NCBI lineage: Eukaryota > Metazoa > Chordata > Actinopteri > Syngnathiformes > Syngnathidae > Syngnathoides > Syngnathoides biaculeatus. Next base: position 22,513,278 of record NC_084651.1, read on the forward strand.
TTGTGTTCAGTGAGCAAACTGTTTATACCAGGGTAGAATAAATAGGTGTTGCGGGCAGTCTGGGTGAGCTGTTTTGTGTGTTCACAGTATGTTGCAGTGGTGACAGAATATAACCTTCGTCGCCCCTATTTGAGTATTCATGCCAATAAATCAGACAACGTTCAACAACAGCGGAGAAGAAAGAAGGTGAATGCATTTTTGGTGGGTCTGAAGAATCTGTCTGTTTGCTCACAGCAGTGACATCAATAATGCTGCTATGAAGGCTAGCTATCTCATTGCTGATGAAATTGCAATGGCTTCAAAACCATTAAATGAGTGAGAATTTGTAAAAACATGCATGATGAAGGCAGTGGAGATTGTGCGCCCTGAAAGCCTGACGAGAAACACGGATGCAGACGGGATTTCCGATCTTTCAGTGGATTTATAGGCAACCAGTTACAGCCCAAAATTACGTTAATTTCATTTATTTCGTTTTCAGTTGCAATTGATGAAAAAAAAATGTTGCACACTGGCCATTTTCATCCATGGAGTTGATGACACATTGACCATCACTGGAGAGCTCGTGGAGATGGTTCAAATGAAAGCTACGACGATAGCGACTGATATTTTCACCGCACTTGTCGTAGCGATGGACAGGGTCTGAGTGGACTGGTCCCACAGTCAGCCTGGCTACAGATGGTACGTCCTCAGTGATCATGAAAAAAGCGGGTGTTGTGACAAAGTTACGAGAGAGGGTGTAATCTACAAATACAGGATGTGATTTTTTGAATTTTCATTGTATTTTGCACCAGGGGGATTAGTGTTGAAAGCCATTAAAAATGCATCATGTCATGAAGGTGGTCATCAAACGTCAATTTCATCTGATCCAAAAGCATGAATCACCATCAAGTTTGACAAGCCTTCTCAGAGAGAAAGATGATGTCTGCCATACCACACTGAGGGAAGGTGGTTAAGACAAGGTGCTGTGCTGAGGCGTTTCTTTGATTTACGAGAAGAAATTGGACAGTTCATAGAAAAGGGCAAAGCAGGGTTAGAATTTCATTCCGCAGAATGGATGCAGGACCTTGTGTTTACCTGAATAACTTGAAAAAACAGTTTCTAGCACACAACTAATTTATTACGCAGTATTATGACAGTATACGCTCTTCTTTCACTTGGGAGTAAATGTTTTATGATTAATAGTGATGATGTGCCCGTATTATTTTGGACTGTAATGAAACAAAGAAACAAACATGAAGTTTTGTTTTTTTAGTTATAAAGTACATTATACAACTTGGTATATAAAGGCCATGAATTACCGGTCCGGCCCTCTTGGTAAAAGATTTTTCTCTGTGTGAGCTGGAATGAGTTTCACACTCATGCTCTAAAGTGTACGAAAAAAGATTGCAGACAATGCAAAAGAATAACTTTGATGCACATTCAAAGCAAAAGAATGAAAAAGGCTATTCTGTGCGTGCCTAAGTGGGATAGATGCAGTGTGCACTCTGGACCAGCGAAGTAAAATTAATTTAATTTCAACACTTATTTTCTCTCTTGTGACCCTCCAGTACAATAGGTATGCATACTGAGTGCTTTTGTACTGACCCACATGCATACATGAAGTGCACGCAAAGGTCATAGCTGATGTTTCACTACATCCTCTGGATATAACTGGCCAAAACAAACAAGACTAATGTCAACTCGGTGTTTTGAAACCTGAAGGCTTGGAACGTATTAAAAGAGAGTTTGAATTAATATCTTCTCTACCTATCGCTGTTTCACTGTTCCATTTTAGACCAATTAAAAATGTTTTCTAATTTTCCTGATGTGAAACACAGCATCGAGTAAAATTCAAGTTATACTGTACAATAAAGCAGCTATCCATTTTTTATACCACTCATCCTTTTAACAGTTGCTGGGAGATGAAGACTATCCCAGGCGACTTGGGTGGAAGGAACACTACATCATGGAGTGGCCGGCAGTCAAACATAGAGCTTACAATGAGACAACCATTGACATCATCACATCACATCATCACTGAGTACGAGCTGAACCCAGATAGCCAGAAAACCCTACTACACTAACATTCTACACGATGAGTGACATAATAAAACAGATCTACAGCATAAAATACTTTGACACAAGTTGTATAAAGATTTTAGGCTTACCTCTTGAAGCGTACAGATGAATCTGTGCATTTTTTAATGGTCAAAGGCAACAAACCCATTTGGAAGTGTAATTCGCTTCTAAACTACCGTAATTTCCGGACTATAAGATGCAACTTTTGTCACATGCTTTCAACCCTGCTGTTTATGCAACGATGCGGTTAATTTATGCATTTTTTCTAACGGCCACCAGGGACACTAAAGCAGAAAAGGCAAGAGTGGAATGTAGAATGTATGTGGAATATATATATTATATATACAGGTGGAATATATGTGTCAAGTAAGACGCAAGTTAAATGTAACTTCGCGCTTTGTGCGTGAATAAAATTTGCATGAACAGACCCTCTTCATGGAAAATGCAATAAGAAATGTATATGACGCAGCTTTCAAAGAAGAAAGAAAGGAAGAAGGAAGAAGGAAGAAGGAAACAGAGCTGCTGCACGTATACTTGGCATAAATGAATCAATGCTAAGACGCTTGAATCGGCAACAGGAAGAACTGGAGCAATGTAAAGACGAAAAAAGCTATCAGAGGTAATAATAGCAGTATTGCTGCTGTGTTACTGTTCCGTCTGAGTGACTTTTACCAGTATGTTTTTTTACCCAGCCCTGTTAGTGCGGTGTTACTACCGTATTGCTTCCATGTTAGTGCTGCGTCACAGGCACTGTTTGGAAAGAAAAGCTAATGTCTATTATTAAAACTTAAAACTCTTTCTGTGTCCCATCTTTCTTTGTAAATATCTCATGTTTCAATGTGGGCACATGCGGATTATAGACAGATGTGCTTTATTTATGTATTAAATGGCTTTTTCTTTCAAAAAGTACTGGGTGAAGCTTATAATCAGGTGCGGCTTATAGTCCAGAAATTACGGTAATGCATAGCCCACAGCATGTTTTGATGTTAGGTCTTCTACGTGAAACAGTAAATGCCATGAACACTGTATAAGAAAGGTGCAAAAGAACTTTAGAATTTCAACTCGTAAGCAACTCTGCAGGGAGCATGGCCAACCTGAAACGCTTCCTGTCAGACAAATTGTGTAGGACATATAGCACATTGGTAGAGAGGATCAAGAGCTGCAAGCCAATTTAGTTCAGAAAAAAGCATTCTAATAAAAGATAAGTTGGTATCACATTATTAGTACTGTATGTATTTGGAAATGCAATGACTGAGTGCTTGAAGTCATCCAACTTATCCACAACAAAATACGAGTTAATTCAATTGCTTTATCCACCAATCATGATAGGGAGTCCGTAAAGAACACAGTTGAAGGCTGATGGTGTCAAATCAGGTTTGTGCTGAATATCTTCTTCCAAATCAGAGATAGAACTGTCATCTGCAGTGATAAAAAAAATCAATAATGGAAAAAAAATGAGAAGAGGTGACAATATTTTTTACAAGATGACCTTAAAAAACACTATTGTATAATTGTACATGCAGAAATGCAAAACTATTTGAAAAGTGAGGTGGAAAAAAAAGAATGTACTCCACCATTTGATCCCATGGCCTCCTCATCTTGCCTGAGGAAATGAACGATCTGCCCGGAGGTCTGTCTGCTGCTCAGAAAATCTACAACACAGAGTCTATTCTCATTTCCCAAGGTTCAAGAGAAGCAAATCATGCAATTAGCTTGGAATATCAAATCATGCTTGAATGACGGACTGTTTTGAACATACTGTCCAAAAAGTTAGTCATATATTCTGAGTTCTGTTGAAGGCTACTATGCCACTGGTTGAGGACAATACAGTTGACACCATTCAAGCTCAACAGTAGAGCAACCTCTGAGGGCTTCTCAAGGGTGCGTTGTCCTGCCCTGGAGGAATACAGTAGCAAGGTCAGGCTTGGGAGGGAAATATGATGCATGCATCCAATTTTACAACAACAAAGAGAAATGTGTGATGTGATTGGACACACATTCAAAGGGATACAAAATGTCAAGAATAAAGAGCTGAATGGAAACGTTTTAATAAAGAAAGACTAATTCTACCTTTTGTGTATGTTAAGGTTCGATGAGTGCAACACATTGGTACTCTGGACCAGGTCAAAGAGAAGAGCTATGTGGCATTCTGAAAAGGACAGAAAATCATCAAGAATGACTGTTTGCCATATGTCATCTACATTTTAAAAGCATATTCATTTTGGGATTATGTGTCACAGAAAAGAGAGAAACAAAAATAAAGGGATTGAATCAGCTAAACAAAATATAAGCATGAAAAACAAATTAAAAATATGCCATAGAGGCTGGATCATATTAGCAGGTATGCTGCATCTGGGCAGCCTAACAAGCAAATTGTTAGGTTTCCAGGCTATTCATGGAATGGATTCTAAGTCTATGAATTCATCGAATATTCCTATAAACAAAAAGAAAATTCACACAATAGTTTATCAACAGATTTATAGTCAAAACAATTGGTATAGTTTTTTTGTGGTGACAACAAGTTGTTGTCAAACAACACGTTGAAACAATGGCTTGCTGCAGCAATGTTGGGGAAAAAAAAGAACACAAAAAGGAAGGATAACTGGACAGTGTTTGCTCAGGTGAAGATGTTTTGTGCTGTCCTTTCAAGGTGGACTTAGGGCACTGTATGTTCGCATACTGTAATACGATAACCAGGCAACAAAATATTAGTGTTATCACTAACATTTGTCAGCAAATATAGGCGGTTCTGTCCACTCATACTCTAAGGCTTCGGTAAATATTAGTTTGTTGTGTAAATAATTGTGGACAACGACGATCAAGTATTTTGACAATGGCCAGCACAAAAGGAATTACGTTGGTGACCGTCAAGGTTTACTGCCGGACAGTTGTCGTTGATACCTCACACTACATGGACCGGATCTGGGAAATCGCCCGCTATGGCAAGTTGTGCCAATATCGGTGCTAAAATCATGTAGTGTCATCAAGGAATAAGACGTGTTTGTTTTCACTTACGGTCATTTCGGTTTGAAATGCTTTGTAAGGAAGAAGGAGAATTGGGACAAAAACGCTCGGCTCATCGGTGGCACACGTCTCTCAGCAGGCCATACGTATGGGAAACTTGACACTGACATGTCATCTGACTAGTATACTTTTCTCATGGAAGGAGGATATTGGGAAAAAAAAATCCAGTGTCAGAAATTCCCGGTACACTCACGTTAAAGAGCTGATTAGGACAGGCTATTTTATTATGCTCCCCAGCTGCCAGACTGCGGAGGCCATTTTGTTTTATTTTTTTGGGTCCGGTGACAATGCATTGTAAATTACTGATCACTGCCTCCATGGTAACAAATAAGTTACACTTCTTAACACAAAAGTGTCATGAGAAGAGGTGTAGGTAGGCGAGACAAAATTTTGAAAATATAGTAATTCACACATCCATCCATCTACACCCTGAACTGGTTGCCAGCCAATCGCAGAGCACATAGAGACAGTTAACAGTCGCACTCACAATCAGACCTAGGGACAATTTAATCTCCAATTAATGCTATTTTTGGGATGTAGGAGGAATAAAGGATAGAGATGGAAATGTGTTCACTGGTGCCAGAAGTGCGCTAAATAGATGGAAAGAATACTTTGAGGTCGATGCATGAAAAAAATGAGAGAACGAAGAGTGTGGAATTATTTTGGAGCGGTGGCTGTGGAGTTTTTTTCACCAACTTGTTCAAGAGAACACTACTGGGTCAGAAGATATCTGAAGAATTGAGGAAAGCTAGTGGGAAAGCTAATTCCCATTTTTTTTTTTAGAACATAGGTGATGTGCAGGGCTGTGGGAATTATGGAGGAATAAATTTGATGAGGCACACAATTAAGTTATGGGAAAGAGTAGGGGAGGCTAGATTCAGGACAGAAGTAAATATTTGCAAGCAAAATTACTGTTTCATGAAAAGAAAGAATACCACACATGCTTTATTTGGCTTGGGGATGCTAATAAAAAAATTACAAAGAAGCTCAGAAGGAGCTACATTGGGTCTTTGTAGATCTAGAGAAAGCCCATGACAGAGTACCAAAAGAGGAACTGTGGTACTGCATGCGGTAGTGGAGTGACAGAAAAGTATGCTAGAATAGTACAGGACATGTATGAGGGCACTTGAACAGCAAAGTGTGCAGTAAGTGTGACAGAAGAATTTAAGGTGGAGGTGGGACTGTAGCAGGGATCAGCTCTGAGCCTCCTTTCAGTTTGCAGTGGTCATGGATAGTGGGATGAGTAGATGAGGTTTGACTGGAGTCCCCTTGGGCCATGTTGTTGAAATTGTGATCGGCAGAGACAACAGGGGGACGACCAGTTAGAAGGGTGGAGGCATTCACTGGAAATTAGATGAATGAGGATTCGCCAAAGTAAGACAGAATTATGTGCATGAATGCGAGGGGTTGAGGTCAAATGCTTGGGCTACAGGAAGAAGAGATACCAAGGGTGGATGACTTCAAATATAGTACTTGGAGTCAACCATCCAGAGCACTGTCGAGTGTGGTAAGAAAGTGAAGAAACGGGTCCCAGCAGGTTGGAACAGTTGGTAAGGAGAGGAATGAAGATTAGCCGAAGTAAAACAGAATACATGTGCGTGAATGAGAAATGTGGAGGGGGAAGAGTGAGGCGACAGGGAGAAGAGATAGCGAGGGTGGAGGACTTCAAATATTTAGGGTCAGCAATCCAGAGCAATGGTGAGTGTGGTAAGGAAGTGAAGAAACGGGTCCAAGAAGGTTGGAACAGCTGGCGGAGGGTGTCTGGTGTGTTATGTGACAGAAGAGTCTCTGCTAGAATGAATTGCAAAGTTTATAAAACAGTGGTGAGGCCGGCCATGATGTTCGGGCGAGAGACGGTGGCACTGTAGAGACTACCGGAAGCAGAACAAGAGGTGGCAGAAATGAAGATGAGATTCTCACTTGGAGTGAGCAGGTTGGATAAGATTAGAAATGAGCTCATCAAAGGGACAGCCAAAGTAGGATGTTTTGGAGACAAGGTTCAAGAGAGCAGACTTTGATGATTTGGACATGTCCAGAGGCGAGAGAGTGAGTATATTGGTAAATGGGTGCTGAGGATGGAGCTGCCAGGCAAAAGAGCGAGAGAAAGACCAAAGAGAAGGTTGAGGGATGTTGTTAGGGAAGACATATGGGCAGTTGGGTGGAAGATACAGGAGATAGGCTAACATGGTAAAAGATGATGTGCTATGGTGACCCCTAAAGGGACAAGCGAAAAGAAAAATAAATATCACCGTATGTCACAGGTTTAATAAAAAAAATACCTTTTGTCCACTGAGACATTTTGAATTCATTGTGCATTAGTTTTAATTTAATTTCAGTAAGGATTATTGTAAAAAATAAAAATAAAACTAACTAACAATAAATCCATAGCTGTTTCAACATGAAACATGCTTTAAAATGCTGCCCCAATAACTTGACCGTAGTTGGAAGGAATATTTTTCAGCACAATACGCCCAAGTACATTAATAATAAATGCCTATCGTACAGTGTTAAGGAACAAACTTTACCTGACAGATTTAGGGCTGCTAGTTTGGCAGGTGGGATTGGAGACAAGAAGCGTTCAGTTCCTAGGTACATGAATCCACTGCATTGGCACAGCACCTTCTCTATCTGACTCAAACTTTTAATAAATTAGGAGATGGGATTAGGATTATTTCACTATGACATGTACATCAACTCCTTTGTCACAAAGTATACAAAAGTAAAAAATGTGCAGGACACACCTGGGTGTTTGTTTGATGTCCAGAAAGCCAGCCAACAGATGGTTGAAGTGCTGGCCGTAGACTCCCCAGTTCATCTTCATGCTCTCAACAAGACTAGTCCCTTCTGGAAAAGATTTGAAAAACAATTTTAATTCAGTAAGCAGTTCTAAAAGTTAAATAATGGACAGTTGATGTCAATTCAAGGCTGTAAAGATTCAAAAAGGAGGACAAAAAAAGTCACTTAGAGATTGAATGTTAGAAGAGGGTGATGAAGGAGTACACTGTGAAGAATGGACAATGGACTATTGTTACAGCATGTTTTTTAATTGCAGCAATCTAGAGAAATTAAATAAATTTTAACCAAAAAATAAAAAACTGCGATATTGCAACTGTGTTTTGTAATGTACTAACAGGCCCAAAACATTATAACATTAACAAACATTATTTGATCTAAAAGGATCTAATACAAGAGCATGAGAAAAACTTTATTAATGTCCAGTTTAAGATTGCCTTGATACCTCATTTACATAGTAAACTAATTTTAAAGAATGGAATACTATGGCATAGCCTACTGTAGTCTACAACCATAGGACAAACATACCATGGAGAAATGAACACGTCTTTGACAGTGTCAAACCTTTTTTGCTGTAAAGGCAATGAAGTCGATTTCATTTTACAGCGTAACCATATTTGTCCCCCTTAGTGTCTGTTTCCTGTAATGTAATAAAAATACCTACTTTGGAATGAAATTTTACTCACCAAAATTGCTGAAAGTGTTGACAATATCTTTGTCATTGAAAATGCATTTGAAGTTCCGTGTATCCACTGGGATGGTGTGTTCGGGCAGAACATGACTGGCAGGTGTCTGTGTACATTGGAAAATAGTGAAGATGCCTTGAACCCACAAAAAGTGGCCAGGGGAGTTTGTTTATTCAACTGTATATGGAGGGAAGCTGTTGTTTGTACAGACACATATTACAAATAACATTAAATAATTACAACATTAATCTTTCAAAAAATGTAAGACCATTAATTTGTGTAAGGTTTATGCAACATATCTAAATTTAACTGCTATTACCCATTTTATCTGTGGATAAAGGATGCATGGATTGAAATGGTTCCATTGGATGATGCAATAGCCACTTATTATCTGATAACACTATTCCATCACTTTTAGTAAGACAGCCACAACTTGAGGACATTAAGTTTGTGTAAGATTTTCAACTAAAATACATTCACCCTGTATGTGGCAAGATGGTAAACAAGAGGTGAGAGACAGAAGTTCAGAGTGTGAGAAAGGCAGTATTTATCAAAAATGTATTTGGGAACGGAATGATAAATACTGCCTGGCGCGAGAAGATACACTAATTACCAATGCCAACATCAGGTAAATATAATAGTCACTATCAACAGTCCCAGATCAATTTTCTCACCGCTTTGATGACTTGGCTTTGATCGGTTTTCCCCTTCATGCCTTTAGCTCCTTTGGGGTCCTTTTCCACTGCTACGAACAGGAAGCAGAATGAACAAATGCTTGTTTGTCATCTATATCATGCAACATCTCAGTTTTAAGAATATCTGCAAAATCATTGGCACTTCTTTCATTTCTTTCTACAAGTCTGCTGCTGCTCACGTTTTTCAAACAAACAGCATTGAAAACAGCTTGAATTATTTGTAATATTAATGGGCTCGTTGATCATCATCAAGTTTTGTCAATATCTGTGGTTGAATAGAATTTGCACACTAGTTACATTTTTTTCACCCAACAACATGTTTGAATAAAAGTATTAAACATTACCTAATAATAATGTAAATATTAACCCATACAACGTAATAGATTTTTGGGGCAGAGTGGAAGCAAAAATAACAGAACATTTTTCTGCACAAGTGTGCGCACCCTTAACTGGCAATGTGGCAGTGTCCAAAATTAACCAATAACATTCCAATTAATCTTAAATGCTACTCAGCACACACCTGCCACCATTAACTGTTACTCAGTTCAGATGTTCTAGTTTTTTTCTGACATTTTTTTCCAGCAGAAGCTTGAAATTACTAAAACTGGTATCTATTCATAATTCCCTCCAATTCAATTAAAGTCTTGTCCATGCTGCCACCTACATTGACATTGATGTGAATAATATTACATGTAATTTTCATAACAATATCTATTTTACAATGTGTATAGGGATGTCAGTGGTACTTTAAGGACATTATCTTGTGTCTGTCTGGTGTCAACTGCCTAGACCTTCAAGTTCTTGGGAATTACAGCTTTTAGAGGACGTGAAGTGGGAGACGAACATTAACTTCATCCTCAAAAAAAAGCTCAGCAAAGGGTATACTTCTTGCGGCTTCTGAGGAAGCATGGCCTGTCACAAAAGCTGCTGAGACAGTTCAACATAGCGGTCATCCAATCAGTACTGTGTACCTCCATCATGTTTTTTGGGGCTGCCACAAAAAAGGACAAACTCTGACTGCATTGAACAATCAAACCGCTGAACGTGTTGTTGGCACCACTCTACCCACTATTGAAGACTTGCACGCAACTCAAACTAGGTCCAGAGTGAGCAGGATCCTTTCTGACCCTATGCATCCTGGCCACAAGCTCTTCCAGCTCCTTTCGTCGGGAAAGTGCTACCGATCATTGCAAGTCAAAACTATCAGGCATTGAACAGTTTTTTTTCCCTCTGGCAATTAAGTAATTAAATTCTTGATCAGCGAACCTCCCATTTTCTGCCTTGTGCCATTGTTGGAACAAACCCTCACATCTTGCTGATCCAATCAGTATTGGTATTAGTAATATATTTTTTAGACTGTCACACGATTCACCACTTTTGTCATGACCAGAACATGGGGTTGGACCCAAATGCACGACTCGGTAGAGGTAGACATCCAAGCAGCCGCTGCCTAACGTTCCAGGGACACGTATTGAAACACCTGCGTCATTGCACACACAAAGGAGGTCTCGGTGCAGCAGGTATCGGAACCGCGGCTCCATTCGTCTGTGGCCCAGGCATCTGCTCTCCCCGTCAGGTGGGATATCATGAAGGCTATCCGGGAGCGGTCAGTGGGGAAGGCTGCAATTCAAAATGGAGATCACATTGGGCGGGGAAGGGTTTAATATTACCCGTCTCGCCGGAGAACCGCTCGGGTCGGGAAAGTGGCGTGCACACGGTCCGCTGGGCGTCCGTGACGGGTAGGTGTGTGCCTAATCGGGGGACCGGTATGGCCAGGACAGGGACCGGCAGGGCCATGACACTTTAAACTGCTCCCTTTACACAATGGTCATTGCACTGGTCTATATGGGAACCGTAAGCGGGTAAAGGCACTCTGTACAAGCTTAACACAATGTGGGTGGAACGTTGAACACTCTTATCTCTTACCTGTTCAAGACTTTACATCTTGCACATCTGTGACTATTTATAGTCTCTCTAAACAGAAATGTTTGTTGTTCATAGTAGTCACTTTATTGTTCTTTGTTCTGGATGTTGTACTAGGACAGCAGCAACTGCTGGAGAAAAATTCTGTGTGTAATTTTACACACTTGGCCAATAAAGCTGTTTCTAATCTTTTTTGTGTATTTTTACTCCCCCCTCAAATATGTGTTTTTGTTCTCAATTGAGTTGTGCAGGTTATAGATCACATTAGGTGAAATGTCTTGTTAAATAATTTATCGTAGTGTTGTTTTTTATTTGGCAATTGGAGAGGCATGTGTAAACATTTGAGTCTTTCATACCTTTTACTGGCTCTTCTCTTGGTATACGACTGCAGAGAAGCTGGAGGGAGAAATCTCGTGATACAGAGTTTAGTCTGCCTCCTTCAAGGACTGGCAATGCCTCCAAAGGCAGCTCCATCAAATTCCAGTCTGCCAGCAACACCACAAACTCCCCTGATTTTTCTGGTGTAGCTTCTAATGTACATGGACCCACAAAAACACACACACACAATTTTGTAATCATGGTGGCTTCAATGAAGAAACCAAACATCTATGTATCCTTTCAAATATAAGTTGTTAATACTATGAGTAATAGTATTGTAACAAACTTGTAAAGAATTCCAAACTACAGTATATTTAAAAAGAAACAAGATCCTAATGGTTCATTACCACGTTTTCCATCCATCCATCCATCCATCCATCCATCCATCCATCCATCCATCCATCTATCCATCCATTTTTCCATTAGCAATTATCCTCACAAGGGGTGTGGGAGTGCTGGTGACTATTCCAGATAACTCCGGGTGAAAGGCAGACTGCACCCCGGACTGGTCGCCATTCTTGAGTATGCTAATATTGCTAGTGTGAGTCAACGAACATTATATTAAATCTTAATCATCAGAAGAATCGGGAGATTCTCAAAGGGCCTGATTAACTAAGAGTCCATATGCACAAAAATCTGGTCTTAAATCATGTGTACCTATTATTGATGCATAAATCTGTGAAACATCAATATGTTCATACTTGAATTTGTAATAGACCTTACACCGATTTGATCTGATTGGTGTTGGTCGATAACCAGCATTTTAAGCTGCTTCTTTTTTTTTCGGCTTGTCCCGTTAGGGGTCGCCACAGCGTGTCAACCTTTTCCATCTAAGCCTATCTTTATCACCCACTGTCCTCATGTCCTCCCTCACAACATCCATCAACCTTTTCTTTGGTCTTTCTCTCGCTCTTTTTCCTGGCAGCTCCATCCTCACCACCGTTCTACCAATATAGTCACTCTCTCGACTCTGAACTTGTCCAAACCATCGAAGTCTGCTCTCTCTAACCTTGTCTCCAAAACACCCTACTTTGGCTGCCGCTCGAATGAGCTCATTTCTAATACTATCCAACCTGTTCACACCAAGCGAGAACCTCAGCATCTTCAGTTCAGCTACCTCCAGTTCTGCTTCCCGTTGTTTCTTCAGAGCCACCGTCTCTAATACGTACATCATGGCCGGCCTTATCACTGTTTTCTAAAGTTTGCATTCCAGCAGACACTTCTGTTACATAGAAGACCAGACACCTTTTGCCAACTGTTCCGTCCCACTTGTACCCGTTTCTTCACTTCCTTACCACACTCACCATTGCTCTGTATTGTTGACCCCAAGTATTTGAAGTCATCCACCCTCGCGATCTCTTTTCCCTGGAGCTTCACTCTTCCTCCTCCGTCACCCCTCTCATTCACGCACATATATTTCGTTTTACTTCCGCTAATCTTCATTCCTCTTCTTTCCAATGCGTAGCTCCATCTTTCTAATTGTTCCTCCGCTTGTTCCCTGCTTTCCCTGCAGATCACAATATCATCTGTGAAGATCATGGTCCAAGGGGATTCCAGTCTAACCTCGTCTGTCAGCCTATCCATTACCACAGCAAACAGGAAGGGGCTCAGTGCGGATCCCTGAAGCAGTCCCTCCTCCACCTTAAATTCTTCTGACACACCTACGGCACATCTCACTGTTGTTCTGCTGCCCCCATACGTGTCTTGTACTATTCTAACATACAGTATTTCTCCGCCACACAAGACTTCCACATGCAGTAGTACCACGGTTCCTCTCTTGGTACTCTGTCATCGGCTTCCTCTAGGTCTGCAAAAACTCAATGGAGCTCCTTCTGACCTTCTCTGTACTTTTCCACGAGCATCCTCAAAGCAAATAATGCATCTGTGGTACTCTTTTAGGCATGAAACCATACTGTTGCTCGCAGATACTTACTTTTGTCCTGAGTCTAGCCTCCACTTTCCCATAACTTCATTGTGTGGCTCATCAACTTCATCAACTATTCCTCTATAGTTTCCACAGTTCTGAACATCTCCTTTGTTCTTAAAAATGGGGACTAGCACACATTTTCTCCATTCTTCTGGCATCTTCTCTCCTGCTAGGATTCTATTGAATAAGTTGGTCAAAAACTCCACAGCCACCTCACCAAATTGTTTCCATACCTCCACTGGTATGTCATTGGGACCAACTATCTTTCCATTTATCAATCTGATCAGTTTCTTTCTGACTTCCTCCTTACTAATCATTGCCACGTCCTGGTCATTCACGCTTGCCTCTTCTACTCTACCTTCTCTCCCATTTTCTTCATTCATCAACTTCTCAAAGTATTTACCACACAACTGGCACTAGTCAACACATTTCCATCTCTATCCTTAATCACCTTTACTTGCTGCACATCCTTCTCATCTCTATCCCTCTGTCTGGTCAACCTGTAGAGATCCTTTTCTCCTTTTGTATCTAACCTGGTGTACATGTCATATGCTCTAGTTTAGCCTTCACCACCTTTACCTTTGCCCTACGATGCATCTCAATGTATTCGTTTCTCCTCTCCTCAGTCCTCTCTGTGTGCCACTTCTTCTTTGCTCATCTCTTTGCTTGGATGACTTCCTGTATTTTGGGGTTCCACCACCAAGTCTTCTTCTCCTCTTTCCTACCAGAAGACATTCCAAGTACTGCCTCTCTGAATACTTTGTCAGAAGTATTCCATTCTTCTGGGAGCTCTTCCTGTCCATCTAGAGCTTGTCTCACATCTTTCCGAAAGACCACGCAACATTCTTCCTTTCTCAACTTCCACCATCTGATTGAAAAAGAAGAAGACTGGCACCAATCAACACATTTCCATCTCTATCCTTCATCATCCTTACCTGCTGCACAACCTTGACATCTCTATCCCTCTGTCTGACCAACCTGTAGAGATCCTTTTCACCTTCTTTCGTGTCCAAACTGGTGTGCATGTCGCCATATGCCTCTTGTTTAGTCTTCGCCACCTCTCCCTTTGCCCTACGTGACATCTCAATCTATTCTTTTCGCATCTCCTCAGTCCTCTCAGTGTCCCACTTCTTCTTCTTTGATAATCTCTTTCCTTGTATGACTCCCTGTATTTTGGGGTTCCACCACCAAGTCTCCTTCTCCCCTTTCCTACCAGAAGACACACCAAGTACTCTCCTGCCTGTCTCTCTGATTACCTTGGCTGCAGTAGTCCAGTCTTCTGGGAGCTCCTCCTGTCCATCGAGAGCCTGTCTCAACTCTTTCCAAAAGGCCGCACAACATTCTTCCTTTCTCAGCTTCCACCACATGGTTCTCTGCTCTACCTTTGTCTTCTTAGTCTTCCCACCCGCTACCAGAGTCATCCTACACACCACCATCCTATGCTGTCGAGCTACACTCTCCCCACCACTACCTTACAGTCGGGAACCTCTTTCAGATTACATCGTCTGCACAAAATATATTCCACCTGCGTTTCTACCTCTGCTCTTGTAGGTCACTCTATTTTCCTGTCACTTCTGGGAATAAGTGTTCACCACTGCCAATTCCATCCTTTTGGCGTAGTCCACCACCATCTGCCCCTCAAAGTTCCTTTGCTGAATGCCGTACTTACCCATCACTTCTTCATCGCCCCTATTTCCTTCGCCAACGTATCCATTGAGATCTGCACCAATCACAACTCTCTCTCTCTGGGATGCTCAGGACTACTCTGTCTAGTTCCTTCCAGAATTTCTCTTTCAACTCGAGGTCACATCCTACCTGTGGGACATTGTCGCTAATCACATTATACGTAATACCCTCAATTTCAGATTTCATCTTCATCACTTGATCTGATACTCTTTTCACCTCCAAGACATTCTTAGCCAGCTCTTCTTTTAAAATAACCCCTACTCCATTTATTTTACCATCTACTCCATGATAAAATAATTTAAACCCTGCTCCTAAACTTCTAGCCTTAATCTCTTTCCACTTGCTCTCTTGGATGCACAATATAGCAACCTTTCTCCTAATCATCATGTCAAGTAACTCCTGAGCTTTTCCTGTCATGGTCCCAACATTCAAAGTCTCTACACACAGCTGTATGATCTGTGCATTCCTCTTTTTCTTCTGCCGACTAAGGTGCTTTCCTCCTCATTTTTGTCTTTGAACTACATTATCTGAACTTCTACCTACGCCTTGCAGATTAACAATTCCGGTGGTGGGCGTAGGAAGCCCGGGCCACGACCTAACCGTTATGGAATTCGTATGATGAACGCTCATATATCTTTGGCTATGTTTGGCACATAATTTTATGCTGATTGGCTTTAATGTCAGAATACACGATACAGTTTTTGATCAGCTTCACAAAAGTCATTTATGAGTTGCCATCCTGTACAGTATATTTGAATTCAAAATGTAGTTCATTTTTAACATTGTTGCATGCCTTTTGACATAGAACAGTACTATAAATATCTGACACCCAATAAAGTTACAGTATATAAAAAGAAAACGAGAAACGGCATATAACACGAGGATCACTCGACAAGACACATTTGGTCTTTCTTGATTGAACTATGTCCAGCTATTGCAATAAAATAAGGATCTGTGTGGATGAGTGGGCCAAAATCCCTCCTGCAGTGTGTTCAAACCTGGTGAACAACTACAGGAAATGTTTGACCTCGGAAATTGCAAACAAAGACTACTGTACCGAATATTATCACTGGTTTTCTCTGGTGTTCCAGTACTTATTTGCAACTGTATCACACAAATTAATCGTTAAAAATCATACATTGTGATTTCTGGATCTTTCTTTTTAGATTATTTCTCTCACAGTGGACATGCACCTACGAAGAAAATTTCAGACCCCTGCATGATTTCAAAGTGGGAGAACTTGCAATATAGCAGGGTGTTCAAATACTTATTTTCTTCACTGTATCTATTATGACATACAATGTATTGAAACTACATTTATAAAAAAAAAAAAAGATAACCGTTCCCAGGAATTTGCTGAGTTGAATAATTGACTTTAAAAACGTGAACTGGACACTCCTTTTTATTTTCCCCCTCGTTACTTGCCGGACTAAGTTATTCTTTGAAACTCCTACAGTAAAATGTTTTTCTGTCACCCTGCAAAATGTGATGTAAATTGATCATTTTGTGACATAACTGTTTTTTTTTAAAAGTGATTTACACGTGAACATTATTTCAACCCCACATTCAAATTGTTCAACAGTTTGAGTCCACAAAAAGGAACAAAAAAGTTCCTTCTTGTTGTTCATGTGTTCCCTTTTTGGAAATTCATTTCTCTTTTAAGATTAAGAATGTTATTAAAGTTTTGACGCTGTCTCTCGCAAGTTTAAACTTCCTGGCCTTTACTATGATGCACCAAACGGTTTCCCTTTTATAGGAAAATGGGGCACAGTGTAAGAAGACTGCAGCCTGGCGGGTGCAAAGATTAGGATACATCATTCACTGTACCTTCCCCGGTAGATACTTTCTTTTCTTCAATTTTGGTTTGGAGCTCTTGAGAAACTGGTTGAGATGACTGTTGAGAACTGTTAGAAAAGGATAAAATGGCACAAAACCACAAAAAGTACTGTACTTTCACAATCTTATGAGAACTATCACAAAGTTAATCACTGTACTACTACACACTACACCATGATGCAGTATACCAAGGAAACATGTTGAAATAAGTAACGTCCAGCATTCATCATTTTCTGTACTGCTGATTACTCACGAGGGTCGTGGAGGTGCTGGAGACTACTCCAGCTGACTATGGGCGAGAGGCAGGGTGTACCTTGAACTGGTTGGCACCCAATCGTAGCACACATATCAACAAACAACCATTTGCACTCACATTTACACCTGTGGGGATCAAGGGTAGTACAGTTACCCTGTAATAACCTGTTGATATACTATACCTCAAGAAAGTGAAGTCAAACTGAGAAATGAGTGGATCCAGGTATTCCTCCATTTGGTGAACAATTTCTCTGAAGTGAAGTGTTAAAGGATTTTCTTCTTCATTTTTCTGCTCGGTAAGTAAAAGAACAGTTTTTTTTAATTATACCTGCAAATGCATGTGTAAAATAATATTAAAGTAAAGGAGGAGGAGGACATACAGGATGAGAACTGTTGTCCTCTTCAGGGGTTTTTTGTCTTCCCTCATTTAAACACGCCTCCTTCAGGAGTGCATGTCTCATCTTTTGGTCAAAGGCCCGTGTCTGCTCTCTAAGTGCAAGTAGAGCCCTTGGGCAGACAGAAACCTTAGCCACTTTAGAGCATGTCAGTGAACCTAGAACAAATAAATTAATGCTCAGTCAGAAATGTATGCCCGTACACACATATGCAGTACAGGAATTGTAATTGGTCCCAGTGAGCACCTTCACAACCTCGTGCCAGTGTTTTCCTCCAATCCCTGTTTTTGTTTGTCTCATTCTTTATTCCTCACTAGTTTTTGTTTCATAAACTGGTCCTATTGTTAAGAAATTACAATAAGATTATACATTCCTATACTTTTCTGACTGCTGTTTTCACACTTGTCCAAGAAAAGCTAAGTGATGGAAGTATAACAGATATAATGGCCTATTAGCTAGTCATGAGTAGTGGGGGATAAAAGGTAACACGGGATACATGATACACATCTTTTTTTAGTTGAACTTTTAATGTCTTTTCAAATACCAAGTAGCTCTCCATCGAAATAACTAAAACTAGTTTAAATGCAAGACATTGTTACATTTCATTGTGTGTTACAACATATTCCAAAGAGTATTCAATTAGATAGTTGGTGTTGGTGTTTAAATGTTTTAAAACTTTTTATGAACATGTAGGAGTGGCCATAAAATTTTCTTCACTTCAACGATACGAACCTTCTGATGTCTTGGCTTTCTGATTTTCTTGCGATTCAGCCACCTTGCAGAGTGCTCCATAGAGTTCTGATCTAAAACACAACACACACAGAGGGATGTTATGTAAAAGTGATGCCGAGTGTTTTTTTTATAGTATTGCTTCTTCCACCACAATTTGTTATTTAAACATTTTAACAAGGGATTTAACCATACATTATTTAAGCTCTTTGAATACAGCCACATTTTTCCATGATGAAATAGAAAAACAGAATGAAAAAATAGATAATACGCAAAACAGGTTAATTTAACAGGAGCAATGTGATTTATTAATCCTGGTGGCCTCTTTAAATACTATGTCTGCAAGGGAGGTGCCAACTGGCATGCACAGTTGTGCCGGCAATGTGCGGGAAAAATTAGACGCCGCAGGGATAACCTTTTTATTTGTTGAAACATTATAAAAATATAAGAAATGGAAAATATTGCAACATATCTTCTATTTAGCAGTGGAACCTCTTCAAGAGCTTCGACTTGATTTAAGCGCTGACTTGGCAGCTGTCACAAAAAGACGTCATGTGAAAAAGCCGACAAAATTCTTTTCAATTTTGTATTGCCTTGGGCTTGGGTCATTTCAGCTAATTTTGCCAAATGGTGCTGACTTCTACCTCAGCAGTTTTTAGGTGTCCATTCTATTTTCAGTTATAAATGCAATGGGGAGACACAGTACTTCCAATTCACTAGCACTCACTTAAATCAAACTAAACAGGGCTTTTTTTTCGGTTGCTGAGGAAGCCCCAATTTATTGGACTAAAACATTCCTTTTCTGAAAACTTTTGTCTTTCACTATCACTTTAAATTGCAACATTTCAAACTTTATTCTGAAGCTCGCAGTAGTCTGCTGAATTTTCGAATATGAAAAACATCAGCGTTACCTGGCGCGCAAAATCGTCTTTCATGAATGGCCTTTCCACCTGTTGCCAACAGTGTCCGCAATGTGTTGAGAGTGAGTGACGAATTTAGGAATTTATCATCTGCTATTTGGGATCCAAATGAAATATTGCAATCAAGTTACACAATGTAGGACACAGCATGGCCACTAACATCACAGGAAATCTGTGAGTGTGCAATTTATTGCTAGCTATTTTGAATTTTAGTAAATTAGGCACTTTGTAATTTATTAGCCTCAATTCTCCAAATAAAATATAGGCAGTTTTAGCTTTCAGAAATGCCTAGGCTATGCTGAAAAAAGATTGTACCGTACTAATATTAATAATTATAATAATTAATAATAATACTGTAAGGACAGAATATGCAAAGGTAGTCTAGTATGTGCTAGTGTTAGAATAATTTACAGATGTGCAGTTGAAGCCAGAGACTTACATAAAATGTGCAAAAACACATTTCATTTTTTGTCTCACTGTCTGAAGTCAAATCAGACTAAACCCTTCCTGTTTCAGGTCAGTCATGATCACCAAAATTATTTAATTTTGTCAAATGCCACAATAATAACAGAGAGAATTTCTTAGAGAAGTTCATGTAATTTTCTTTGAGGTCAAAAGTTTACATATGTTTCCATTTCCAGTATCGGGTAGCATTTCCTTTGAACTGCATGACTTGGGGCACACGTTTTGGGTAACCTTACACAAGCTTCTGACAGTGCTTTGCTGGACTCCTGCCCATTTCTCCTTACAGAACTGGTGTAACTGAGTCAGGCGTGTCAGCTGCCTTGCTTCCACAAGTCTTTTCAGATCTGCCCAGAGATTTTGGATGGGGCAGTATGATGAAGCAACTGGTTAGATTGTTTGCCTCACAGCTCTGAGGACCAGGGTTCAATCCCGGTCCCGCCTGTGTGGAGTTGGGATGTTCTCCCCGTGCCTGCATGGGTTTTCTCCGGGCACTCTGATTTCCTCCCATAAACCCAAAAACATCCATTGATATAAGAATCAACATTTCTCCAAGGTGTGATTGTGAGTGCAATTATTGTTTGTCTCTATGTGCCCTGCGATTGGCTCGCAACCAGTTCAAGGTGTAGCCCACCTCCTGCCCAATGATAGCTGGGATAGTCTAAGCACTCCTGCGACCCTTGTGAGGATAAGTGGCTCAGGAAATGGATGGATGGATTTTCGATGGGATTCACATCAGGGCTTTTTGATGGTCCCTCCAAGACATCAACTATGTTATCCTCAAGCCACTTTTTAACCATTTTGGCAGTATGTTTAGGGTCATAGGAGAGGTTTAGTCTGATTTGACTTCAGACAGTGAGGCAAAAAAAAAATGAAATGTGTGTCCTTGTGCAGTGTATGTAAACTTCTGACTTCAACTATAGAAATTACCCATCCTTAGAATGCTGAAGTAAAATAATCTTCAGGTCAGATGAAAGTTCTGCAAGAAGGTTTAGGTGTTCGGGGTTGATGGTCAATTGGGAAAAGGCCTGCGAAAAGAGATTAGATTTTTTTCACAGTTGTAATCACAACATAGGGTTGGCTTTAATTTATATCAGTTTTTGTCTGTAATAAATTGTTCATAGAAAGAAAATAGTAGTTTTCAGTTTCATATCAGGAATCCGGAAGACTCATATCAAAAAAGTTGATATACAGGTCAACACACCTACACCTACACCAAAAAAAAACCTGACCTATAACATACACAACTTCCATTTAAAATATATGCTTGCGAGAGGCGAAGTGAAAATTCCAAACGGAGAAAATGTGGTTCAGCACACACTTGCCAATTAAAGTGGTTCTGATTAACCCAAAGGAACTTCAGCTGTTTTAGTAGGCTTTTCCTGAAATTAGTGTAGTCACACCTTACAGCAAAAGCCAATTTCTGTGAAAAGCTTCCACAGCATCAGTGGAATCTCATTTCAGTCAGCAGAGGGGAACAAACATATTTCCAAGGCCTTAACTATACCATTAAGCACAGTGAAAAATGTAATTATGAAGGGAAGAAAATGTCACAACTGCCAGAACTCGACATCTCTGCAATACTGAAAAAAGACAAGAAATAAACTGGTGATAGAGGAAGCCAGAACGCCGACAACACTGAAGGAAGTACAGAATCTTAAGGCAAGTTCTCACTGTGTTGTGCAGGTGACAACAATCTCCTGTATTCTTCATATACAGTGCCCTGTGAAAGTATTCGGCCCCCCCTGAGCTTCTCAACATTTCGCCACATTTCTGGCTTCAAAAATAAAGATATAAAATGTTTTTTTTTTGTCAAGAATCAACAACAAGTGAGACACAATCATGAAGTGGAATGAAATTTATTGGATATTTTCTACTTTCTTAACAAATAAACTGAAAAGTGGGGCATACAATATTATAAGGCCCCTTTACTTTCAGTGCAGAAAACTCACACCAAGAAGTTCAGTGAGGATCTCTGAATGAGCCCATTTTGACTGATGACGATAAATAGAACCCACATGTGTGTATCAAGTCTCCGTATAAATGCACCTGCTCTGTGATAATCTTAAGAGTTCTTTTTCAAGTGCAGAGAGCATCATGAAGACCAAGGAACACACCAGGCAGGTCTGAGATACTGTTGTGCAGAAGTTTAAAGTCGGATTTGGATACAAAACGATTTCCCAAGCTTTAAATATCTCGAGGAGCACTGTGCAAGGAATCATATTGAAATGGAAGGAGTATCAGACCACTGCAAAGCTACAAAGACTCGGCCGTCTAAACTTTAACCTCGACCAAGGAGAAGACTGATCAGCGATGCAGCCAATAGGGTCATAATCACTCTGGATGAACTGCAGAGATCCACAGCTGAGGTGGGAGAGTCTGTTTATAGGACAACAATCAGCCGTACAATGCACAAATGTGGCCTTTATGGAACACTGGCAAGAAGAAAATCATTTCTCAAAGATATCCATAAAAGGTCTCGTTTAAAGTTTGGCAAAAGCCACCTGGGAGACACACCAAACATGTGGAAGAAGGTGCTCTGGTCAAATAAAACCTAAATTGAACTTTTTGGTCACAATGCAAAATGATATGTTTGGCGTAAAAGCAACACAGCTCATCACCCTGAACACACCATCCCCACTGTCAAACATGGTGGTGGCATCCTCATGGTTTAGGCCTGCTTTTGTTCAGCAGGGACAGGGAAGATGGTTAAAATTCATGGGAAGATGAATGGAGCCAAATACAGGACCATTCTGGAAGAAAACCTGTTGCAGTCTGCAAAAGAGCTGAGACTGGGACGAAGATTTATCTTTCAACAGGACAATGATCCAAAACATCAAGCCAAATCTACAATGGAATGGTTCACAAATAAACTTATCCAGGTGTTAGAATGGCCAAGCCAAAGTCCAGACCTGAATCCAATCGAGAATATATGGGCATAGTTGAAGACTGCTATTCTCAAATGCTCTTCATCCAACCTCACTGAGCTTGCAAGGAAGAATGGGTAAGAATTTCTGTCTCTCATTGTGCAAAACTGATAGAGACATACCCCAAGTGACTTTCAGCAGTAATTGCATAAAAAGGTGGCGCTACAAAGTATTAATGCAAGGGGGCCGAATAATATTGCATGCCCCACTTTTCGGGTTTTTAGCCAATAAATTTCATTCCACTTCACGATTGTGTCTCATTTGTTTTTAATTCTTCCCCAAAAAATGCTATTTTTTATCTATGTTTGAAGCCTGAAATGTGGCGAAAGGATGAAAAGTTCAAGGGGGCTGAATACTTTTACAAGGCACTGTATCTAGGCTAAGAGGTACAGTAGCAGGATGGAAGCTTTGGCTCACAATGGAAAACCACGCCCAGCTACATTTCCCAAAAAACATTTCTCTAACGCATGTGGGGAGAAGTGTTTCAGTCCATTTGAATCAAACTTAACTTTTTGGTCACAATTCCAAAAGGTATTTTTGGCACAAACACAAACCCTACGTCGAAGCTTGGTGGCGGCTGCATAATGGTTTTTGGGCTGCTTTTCTTTTGCTGGAACTTGGGCCTTTAGGCTTCTTTATTCTCACGGGAGGAGCGATCCCCCTTACGTTACTGCAGCTACCCCGTGCACAGTTTGCCCTTGTACTCGAACACAACCCTCAAGCGCAGTTTTGAAAATGTACAGCAGTTCTCCTCCAGGTTGGGGGTGTACCTAGAGCTGGTATTGGCTAGGACACCACGAGGTGCAGTTTCCTCTGCATTTTTTTACCATTTCCGGTCGACGTTTTTACTTTCCTTTCCGTAATATGGAACAAAGCAACAACAATTGCGACCATGGAACAAAGTCTGCTTGAACAAATTTACCTAGATGACCAGATGATACATTTAATCAAGTGGCAAAATCGATCAAGAAGAAGGCAACGTAGGTGGTATGTGGAACCAAGGGGAATTGGGAGTACGTCATCACCCCATGTGACTAAAATGGGCCAATTAGAAGAGATGATGTCCACGAGACTCTATGCACGGCAACAATTTTTGTCAAGTCCGTGTGATGCAAAGAGGCTGCATATGGGCCGCATGGGCCAATGGTTAGCGAGTGCGGGAGTATAAAGAGGCCTTTCGTCAACATGGAGGCAGTTATGAAGGGTTCCAAATACCACTCAGTGTTAGTATAAAACCCTTGGGTCTTCATCTGGAATGCAAAACAGAAAACGAAAAACAAATACAGTGGTACCTTGACTTATGAACATCTAAAGTCATGAAAAATTCAGGTATATGATCTCTAGTTACGAAAGAAATTCAGGATATAAAAGGAAAAAATTGGCGACGGATTCTCAAAATTCCACCGAAAGTAAACATCCTGTAGCTTGGTTTGTATGGCGTGATAGAACTGGTCTCCCATTGGCTATCGCCGTAGCATCTTCCTGGGATTCCATTGGTTGGGAGGGACATCAATCTTTACTCATGATGCTTTTTGATTCCCTTGGACACTCAACTGTCACTGAATCACACGAGCACTGTCACACGCTGTCATACATTGAAAAAGTACAACTTTTTCGCTTGTGTTTTTTGCAAGTTGATTAAACTTTCTTCACCATGGCCCCCAAAAAACTTTAGCGGGATGAAGTTCTTACGTATGTTTTCTCTCGGCTGTCAAACTTTGCCACCTCCTGCCTTTTCCTTGTCACTCACCCTTCTCTTCACATAGTCGCCCAAGGTCAAAGATGAATGAACATAGATTTTTCATTATTCTTTACATCATGTACTTTGAATGCTTACTTTTAGCGGCGGGGTGAGGAGAGCTCAGAGGGCTTGGAACAAATTACACTATTTATATGTAAAATGCGCTAATACTTACGAAATGACTTCCAGAACAGATTCATTTCAAAAGTAGAGGTAGCACTGTGAATAAAACATTTTAAGGAAAATCCTTCTAGAACATTATATTAGGTTAATCAGAAGAATTTTAAATGGTAGGTGTGGTCTGACCCGCATTAAAAGTCAGTTTGACTATAGTAATTTTGTACAATTTGGGGGCAAAAACATTTCAGATAATATATTTGTGTAACTCTGCCTCCTGAAATAATTTGATAAATCTGAAGCAGAGATGATACTATCCATAATTTCAAGTCCAACCTCCAGGGAATTTAGCAACTTAGTATGACAGAAACCATTAATCATGAGTAGTGGGTGTGGTGCTGGTGACCAGTTACCTTGGAAATGCTGTTCAGGGTGTGTCTTACTCCTTCCAGCATTTTAGTGGGCCTACCATCTTGAGAAGCACAGAGTTTTCTGTAGAGGCTGAGTAGAGCGGAGAGCTGGGACACACTGGTGTCGTCACAGGCCAAACTTAAAATATCAGCCATGACATCAACAGTACAAGCACTCTAGGGATAAAAAGAAATAATGGCTACAGGGTCTCACTGGATTAAGTCAAAAGCAGAGCAAGTAATGGCATTCTTCAAGGGCAAAGATAAATTTGGTACATTTTTAAATGATTTTGTTGTAAAGAGACAATATTTTACTGTATGCTTATATGTTTAGATGCACAGAAACGTACCTGAAACAAGCAGAGATACTGACAAGCCAATTCATGATCTGACTGCCCTAGACACTCCAGCATATTGAGAGAGGCGTCGCTCAGAATAGAGACTGACAAACTGTGCTGAAGACACAAGCTAACAGTTTCAGACAGTACGTTGATGGCTTGGGCCAAAAGCTGCTCAACCCTACGCTTTTTTGGCTGCATGGCAAAGAGACATAATGGTTACACTTAAGAACTCGTTCCAAGCAGCTAATGAAATGCAAGTATCATGATATAGTTTTGATTGGTCCAAATATGACACAAAAATATAAATACACGATAAACAATTGCAGGGAGGACTAAATGACCTGAATGAATGAGAATACTCAGAGACAATGTTATACAAATAAAAGATAGTCCCCGTTATTTGTAGGTGTGCGGGAGATAGCTCAGCTCATAATTTCAGTATGACAATTACAGTGGGGTCCAGAAAATGACATATAGGGGTTTGGTCTGTGAGGTTAAAATCAGTAAAATCCCAGTCAGAAGTGACAAAGTCACATGTAAGGCAGTATGTACCTGTGGCTCAATGTTTTTGGAAGATGTCATCTTGGAGTCTTTACTATTTAAAACACTTTCCTTCTCTTTACTAGAATTTTCTTCTGTAGATGTGGCATTTGGGTCATCTGGCCCTGCCTTCTGTGGAGAACGGTTTCAAGATCATAGGTTTACTGTAAACTCCAGCATAGTTAAAATTTAAGATTATATCTTCCAAGACGTAAACAACATAGGTTGAGTTATCTTTCACTTTGTAATCAACATTACAGCGCTTTTTACGGGTCGGTGTGAAATTACAAAACATAAAAGCAACATACTATTAAGGGATTGCTTCTTTTTTTTTTTTAAGTAAATTTCAATTATGTGTTTTGTACCTTCATGTCTCTGTTCCAGAGAGAAAACATATAAACAGGATCCTCCTGGACAGCCAGCAGTCTCAGGGTCTTTCCCATCAAACTCAGACAATGTGCTCTCATCTCCATGTCGTCTAGAGAACAAGAGTTCACTGCAGCCAGCTGGCATAACGCCATCTGGCCCGATGTGCTGCCCACATTCATCCACTCCTGTACACAAGAATATTAAGTTGGATGTAATTATTCGTTATCATGTGAAAATCCTTTTCTTTGAGAGAGCCTGGATTAACAGAAAGACTGGTTGGTAAGAATTAATGGTAAAAAAACAGTAAAAAGAAATATCAGGCAGTTGTTTTGATGTGAGTTTGTTTACAGCGGTTATGGTTGTGAATGTTATCCACTATGAAGGTAAAGGGTGATATTGTTGGAGGAGGAGGGAGCAGAAACCTTAATTACAGAAAATGAGTGCTATACTTAACTCCAATGTGCTCGGACTATAACACCTCTCTGCAATTATACAATTCATTAAGTTTATTGAAACAATGCTTCAAGTTGCAACTTGTTTCCACTCATATCCTTCATTGCCGCTCTCAAGCTTCTTTGCATTCTTAATCTTCAAGCTATTCATATGGAAGGAGCAATTTACCATTCAAAGTGCTTGTCAAGGCAACTTTACTTTTTAAATGTGATTAATAATATGGCATTTCAGAAAATAAAAATGCATTGCTGCTTAGAGGTCAGGTGTTTGAATCTCTCCCCAGGACCACCTTTTTTGTATTGTGGATAAGTAACATTTTTGCCAATTGGGAGTTGCCTAAAATAACTCAAAAGTTATTTAATTCCTACTTATTTACTTTTGAAATCAATAATCAGTACGGTAACAGTTACTTTTATCCTCAAGTAATCAGTAAAAGAATGGAAGTACTTTTACAAGGTCACACATTTTCTGTCAGCCAACCAGTTGAAGGGTGTACTTGACCTCATGCCCAAAGTTAACTGTGATAGGCTCTAGCCCACCCACGACCCGAGAGAGAATATGCGGTGCAAAGAATTCACAGCATGTTGTTTGTAGAATTTTAAGAAAAAGGAAACCATAATAAAAGGAGAAAAAGCCTGCCAGATGTGCTGTGACTTACACAACAGTCCTACTACATTCCATGTTGTTGTATCTCCATGTCTTTACAGAGTTAGATGTAATCATCAAATGTTTGTAATCTTTTTGTGAAGTGTTTTCCTACTGTTGAAATGCAAAAGTGACCATTCTAATTTCCAACTGTAAAATGTGTTAACATAGTTTGTGGAGGCTCTACCTGTTCAATGGAGTTGGTTTCAGGAATGCTGCGCATGAAATCCTCAATCGCTATCTCAGCTATCGTTTTGTCTTTGGCCAGGGCTCGATTTACTATTTCTTCACAGTGCTCCTCCAGTATTGCCAAGCAAACGTCTGCCAGGGTGAGACGCAGGCGCAGTAGTGCCCACTTGGGTGACAATATTACACCACAACTCTGCCAAAAACAGAAACACACACCGCCAAGTTGATGCAAGGTGATTGAATCATAAATTGAAGATACACACTTTCTGTACTGTTTTCCATAATTTTAATAGTTCAAACCTGTAAAATTAAATCATTGTGCATACATATACACACAGTCGTGACATATACCTGCGTAATCACATGGAATGAAAAAGTGAAATAATTTAATGGGGAAAAAAAAAACACAAAAAAAGGCAAGGCTGTGCCCAGCTCTAATTTAGTATACTATATATTTAATATATATTGCAACACAGATTCTATTCAGTACCCCGAATATACTGGTTTGAAAGTCTGCTAAGCATTGACTTAGTATATGGCAAAGGTGTGTGGCAAACAAACTTGAGTTATTGACAGAAGCGACACCAGCCTCAACTGTGAATGTTTTTAAATCCTGGTTAAAAAATATTTTTTCTGTTTATAAATACAATTTCTTGCACTGTATGCTGTTTCTATTGTACTTTTATGGTTTTTTTTTTTGGAATGTTTTAGATGTTTATGTGGAGGTTTTTTTTGTTTTCAAATGCTTTTAATCATGTAAAGCACATTGAGTTACCTTGTGTATGAAATGTGCAATATAAATAATTTGTCTTTGCTTTACTATTTTTTTCTGATTGTATAATAGTGTGTGTGTGTGTGTGAGAGAGAGAGAGAGAGAGAGAGGTAAAGAGAGAAGACAGAGAGGTAGAGAGAGAGAGCGAAAGAGAGAGAGAGAGAGAGAGAGAGAGAGAGAGAGAGAGAGAGAGAGAGAGAGAGAGAGAGAGAGATCAACCACATTAAAAAAATGTGTGTATTTGATAAAGCCACTATAAGTTATTAAATATTCCTGGTCTGAAAGTATAAAGGTTTGACACAGTACTGTGCTAACGTCAATCGTGACTGCAGCCACTTAAAGATGGATGCCAGGAATGACAAGGGCAGTAGCACCATCTGCTGAGCATAAATTATCATTGTTTTTCACAGCTGAGTCCCTACTGATATATTTAATCAAAAACCCAATTGTGCTTGGGCCTCAAGCAGGTGTCAGTGTTTTTTTTACTGATTGTCCTATAAATCAAAGATTCAGCCAGTGTTGGGCTGAAACCATCCCTTGGTTTCAAGCCCTCATACATCCTCGTACATCTTGTATAGTTGACAAGTTACAGTCACAAAATCTTAAAATATTAATTCCAGAACATTACTAAGGCAGTGGTTTATAACATAAAAGGAAACTAATTATTATTTAGCTCTAAAACAATCTTACCCTTACATAAAAACAAGGAGTTCAATATTGGATTGACTGATTCCTGCAAATTTTTATTGTTAAATTACAGCCCCTCTCCATTATATTTCCACTCTCATTTCAACAAAAAGTCAAAGTCTTGGTTTTTGTAATATTGTAGCAAAAAAAAATAAATAACCACATTAGATGTTTACATGCTCCTCAAGACAATATTTGTGTGAAATTGGTGCGGTTTACTTACCGCATCTTCTAGGTGGAGCAGGTTTTCTGCATTCAAAACCACATGTTCTTGCTCTGAGATTGCTGACTGCATATGGGAGAGTCCATCAAGCAGAAAGCGCTGCTTCTCCTTTTTGTCTGTAGCTTTGTTAGCCAGAAATCTTCAGAGGGTTGATCATAGTTTTAAAGGAGAACTCAGTGTGAGAACATGTATGAGGGACATTTTTAGCAAAATACTAACACAAAACTAATTGAAACTAACCATGGCCTTTCAAGTATTTTTCAAGGTTTAAGTGTCAAAGCTCATTAACTTGAGTGCACATATTAACTTTGAATATTGTGTACTATGAATGCAGTCAAAAGAATATTTTACTATCATACAGTAACTTGGACCCCTCCTTGAGACGTCAACTTATCATGGTGGAAGGGTTTGTGTGTCGCAATGATCCTAGGAGCTAAGTTGTCTTGTCGCTTCACATCCATGTTTGGGTCACTCACGCGAAAAAGGTCATAGGTGAGGGAGCAAACAAAGTACGACTCCGCAGTCAAGTGTGTCTGTTGCCAACCAGGTGAGGAGTACAAAGACAGGTGTCAAACACAATGGTGGGAATCTCATGGTCTAGGACTGCATGAGTGCTGTTCATTGAGCACAGTTCATTGAGTCAACCATGAATGACATCATGTATTGAAATACCACAAGCCAGAGGATGATGCCCTCCCTTCAGAAACTCTGCCGGAGCCATAATGATAACGTCCCCAAACACAGCTGTAAGATGACCACTGCCTTGCTATACAAGCTAAGGGCAAAAATGATGGGAGTGGCCAACCTTATCTCCAGACCTAAAACATTTTTAGCATCTTTGGGGAAAGCGAAAACAGAAAGTGGAGGTGCACGAGGTTCTCCTCTCCTTTCCGCTCTTTCAAAGTTAGGAAAATTCGCTGTGCCTTTTCCCTTAATGAACGTGAGGCTGATATTAAACCTACGTTGATTCGGATCCTCGATCCATAACATAAGTTTTCCATCTCAGCAACAATCGAAGAATGTTGCTTTGTTTTTATTTTCTTCACAAAAAAAGTTGCTTTGTGTTCACTGTATCCCTCATTGGGCTGTAACCCTTCACGTGCGTTAAAATATGGGCTTTGTCCTGAATAATAATCGCCACAGTCCACTGACTGAAACCCTTGGGCTTCTTTATGTTCGTTATGTCCGTTGGTGTTAATCCTTTGTCCTTTTTTTTTTTTTTAATGATGTTAAGCTTCGTTTCCAGGGTCATTGCTTTTCTTTCGGTTGGACCAGCATTGCTAAAAAAAAAAAAAAAAAAAAATCAGCTTTCTTCTTTTGGGCCATAATGTGTAAAAAGGTGGGTGAAAATGGCAAATAAACTCCCAGCGCAGAAGCACAGATAACCAATATGCATGAGCAAAGCAGAAACAAGATGGTGCCGGAGCGATTATGGCAGATAAGACGAGTGTCGTAAAGTCGAAACGTTTTAGGTCAAGACCGTCTTAAACTGAAAACTCTGTTTTAATATTTGTCAACTAAAAGGTTTTGATTTGAGAAAATTTTGCATAAAGTCCTTAAGATCCTTTTGGAGGACAACCAAATAATTTAATCACCTCAACACTTCTTACATATGTTAAATTAGTTAATTTAATTGATAAAAATATTATCCATCCATTTTCTGGGTCACTTATCCTCACAAGGGTCACGGGAGAAGAGAATATTAATTTACAATTAATATAGTTTCCCATTTCAATCACTTTGGCTGACACTGACAGCAGTGGTACTGGTACTGACAAGAGCATCATTATACATTAAATTTTTTAAAGGCAATTTAATTTAATATTCTACTGTGATGGAAGGTTTTGCTTTTTATAATTCAATAATAAAATACAGATTTATTCTTCCTATCAATTCATCATAACATTTACACCTGTCTTACAGGAAATAATTATATTTTTGGTTATCCATTGTTGTGTTGCTCATACTACAGAATGATGTCTTTGTTGTGTTGAGTGAATAATGCTGAAGATAAACCTCCTCACAAAAATTTGCAACCAAAATCGCAGTGGCAATATTTGTTTGAAAGAAACAAAACCAACAACAACAACAAAACCCTTGATGACTTGGTAATTTTAATTGGGCCAACATTGTTAAAGCTTATCAGCTTTGTTCCCAGTGACAAGGACAAGCAAAGTGTTGCTCAAGGTTTAGCCACTGGTACTGGTATATGGTTAAGCCGTGTTTGTGGTTTCATGACCCAATGCCAACACTGAAAGCAATAAACAGGTGCCATCTCTGGGGTGTGCCGCTATGCTCCACATTGTTGCTGCACAAGATGATTATTCACAGGACTAATAAAAAGAATATTCTATTCAACTGTGTTCAGATGATGTTGTCTGTATTAATCGAGGGGTGACTATGACTAAAATCTAAATCTGGAGTAATTGACCCACCTCAGACCATATGTGCACTCTTCATGGCTCTTTGCAGCATGGGCTCTGTAGTTGAGTTGAGTGAAAACTCTTGCACACCGCCCCAGTGTATCACATGCAGCCTTCAGCATCTGGAGTTCTGTAGTAAAAAGTGCAACTCCGGGTTCACTGCCAGAAATGGCACATATACACTCAATGGCACCCCTGGAACACAGCGCAAATTACATTATTTGACTCAATAGCTGAGCAAAAATGTTTCAAATATCGTCACACGCTGCAGGCAAAGCCAACAAGGACAAAGCTCCTTAAAGACTTGACATTTATTAATAGTTTTAGACTCTTCCTTTAATATTTGGAAAACACCTCAAATATTTTGGCTTGCTGAATGTGTGGAATTACCTCATTTCTAAAGATGCAATTAAAAATGTGATCTCTGAGACTCGGTTGATCCGCTGCTGTAGAACTACCGTCAAAGCCTCACAACCTTGCTTGATAATTTGATCAATCTGTTATAAAGAATACATATTTACAGATTTTTTTTGGGGGGAAGGGGTTCTAATTATGTAGGGTCTTCTTCACCTTGTCTTGTAGATCCTGGAGTCCCTGGCCTACCACAGCAGCAACCTTTGTGATGGTAAACTTGTACCAAAAGTCCTCGTCCCCACCCTGGGCTTGAGCCTTGTCCAGAAGATACAAAGCCTGTGTGTGGTTTTGTTCGTCACAAGCTAGAGTAGCCATACTGAGCAAGATTCTTGATATTAGAGTCTGGTCTTCAAACTCCTAATGTGATTAAACAAAGGTAAACAAACATTACAACACCTGAACTTGGTCGAACTTAAATAGCAATTCTGTGAACTTACTAATGCAACCAACTGAGCTTCTGCCAGGAGTTGCCTGGCTCCTTGGTACAGTCCCATTCCCAGGCAGACCTCTGCTTTGTCAAGCCAAATATTAAGCTTAAACAGATTTCTCCTCTGTAAATGGGACTCCATATCAGATTTCTATGTAGGGAGAAAGATATGTAAATTTCATATACAGTATACACATTACCATGTTGTTTGAAATCTGATTGATTTTTAAGAATATTGAGCAAGAGAGAGAAATGTGAAATGAATTTCCCCTTATTTGTTCAATCTTCGGTTGATACAATAACATTAGCATCTTTCTCTAATTTCAACCATATTCCAAATTATTACGCATGCAGGATTAACACTGGATATAAAACATCTGCATACACATCCAGCCTTTTTTTTCATCGCTTATCCTCACGAGGGTCGCAGCGAGTGCTGGAAGCTATCCCAGCTGTCAACGGGGAGGAGGCGGGGTACACCCTGAACTGGTTGCCAGCCAATCACAGGGCAGATAGAGACAAAGAGCCGCACCCACGATCACACCTTGGGGCAATTTAGGGTGTCCAATTAATGTTGCATGTTTTTGGAATGTGGGAGGAAACCGGAGTGCCCGGAGGAAACCCACGCAGGCACGGGGAGAGCATGCAAACTCCACACACGTAGGTCTGGGATTTAACCCAGGACCTCAGAACTGTGAGGCCAACGGTTTACCAGCTGCTCCACCGTGCTGCCCATCTGCATACCATTTTATTCAAATACCATGTCTTTGTGATGTAAGAAAAATGAACCAAGTTAGATAATTTCTAAACTTTTTTCACTTTAATGTATGGAGGCCCCGTAGCTCAGTGGTTAGAGCACTGGTTTGGTAAACCAGGGGTTGTGGGTTTGTATCCCACTGGGGCCTCCACTCCCTGAGAAGGGTTGTGTCAGGAAGGGCATCCGGCATAAAAATTGTGCCAAACATACATGTGCGTTCATCTGAGGTGACACAATGTGGCGACGCCGAAAGGGACAAGCCGAAAGAAACTCCTCCTCCTCAATGTATGTATGACGTACAACTAATTTTAAAAGAAAGATTTAATCTTTTCAAGAGGGGAAGTAAAAAACATACATAATGTGGTTGCCCAAGTGTGCAACTGGGATTATGACGTTGTTCAAAATTAACCTTCATACACCATAATCATTTTAAATAGGAGTCAGCACACACTTAAGTCCATTTAAAGTGTCTTTGATCAACTCACAACAAAGTTAAGGTGGTTTAGTTTTCTTGATCAACTCACAATAAAGTTAAGGTGGTTTAGTTTTCTTGACAGACTTGTGGTCACATCCTATGCAGTACATACCACAGAGAAATTCCACAACATCAGAGGAGTCTCATTCTTTAAAAGTATTGTATAAGTCAGAAGCAGCGTGAGAAAGAATTTCCAAGGAATTAAATATACTGTATGAAAATGTGAAAACAGGCATCATCAAGTGAAGAAAATATGGCTCAAGTGTGACATTAGCAAGAACTGGACACACCAAAAATGATGAAAAGACAAGAAAAGTGGTCAAGGGTGTTGCCAGGACAGCAACACTGAAGCTCACTATGAAAAATTATGGAACGCATCGGTTCTTTAGGACATGTGACAAAAATATCTTGTCTTTTTCATATTTCTGGGTTTTGGGGTATAGGGTGACAAGATGCAGGCCTTATCTCACATAGCAATAACATCCGAGCTGGGCTACATTTTGAAAAGACACGCTTGCAATCTTCCAAATGCCTGCAAGTTCAAAATGTGTTAGGGACAAAAGGTATAGCCATGGTTTCATCGCAACCAAGGTGAAACCTTTTATCCATAATTCCAAAAGGTAATAAAGTCACAAGCACTCACCACCAATGAACGCGATAGTACAGTAATAGATGGTGGTGGTGACAGTACATTATTTTGCTTTGGGGCTGTTTTTCTTCAGCTAGAACTGGAGCCGAGGTCAGCTCAAGGTGTTTGGAATTGTGAAAAATTGGAAATAGCAGTCAGAGTGAGTAAAAAACGTTCAGGCCTCTACTAAAGGCACTTTAAATACTCCATATAATGTACCAACAATGTGACTGGTTAATTCTGAATATAGCCCTGGCGGGGATCTCCAGTTTATCAGCACTCATGGTTATCCTCACAAGGGTCGTGGGAGTGATTGGTCAACACAAGACAGATGGTTAACAAGAATAGATGGACAGAACTAACTGAATGAGCACACAAGATGTGAAAAATATTGAACACAGGAAAACATGAAGCAAAACCAAACACAACAAAATATGGACCAGGACATTTAATGTTTTAATACCTTTGGAAGAGAGCTTTTTTTTTGTTTTAAAAATAATTCATTCAGAAACTAATTAACACATATACAGCAAAATGTTTTTGAATTTTCTTCCTTGGACTATCCCACAGTTCCAATATTGTTGAAATTCGTTACATAGTTATAAGCTGTAGTTGTCATAGGTGGAACAATGGAGCAACTGGTTGGAAGCGTTGGCCACACAGTTCTGAGGACTGGGGCTTAAATCACGGCCCTGCCTGTGTGGAGTTTGCAATATTGTACCAGTGCCTCGGTGGGTTTTCTCAGTGCACTCCGGTTTTCTCCCACATGCCAAAAACATGCTTTAATTGGACATTGCCCCTAGATGTAATTGTGAGTGCAACTGTTGTTTGTCTCTATGTGCCCTGCGATTGGCAGGCAACCAGTTCAGGGTGTACCCCGCCTCCTGCTTAATGACAGTTGGGATTGGTTCCAGCACTCCCCGCGACCCTCGTGAGGATAAGAAAATGGATGGATGGATATATGTAGGTGTGTACATATGTGTATGTACGTGTGTATATATAAAATATCACTGTTTGTGAATAGATTTGTGAATTTCCTGTACTGAAGAAAATCTTTTGGGCTGACCTGATTATGTGATTTGTAGAGACGTCTTCTCTCTTGTAAAAGAGTGATTTCTCCATGGCACCTAAAGCATTGCGGTGCAATTTACTATGGGTGAATGAAGCTATATTTATAAAATAAAACACATATTTATTCTTAAATACCTGATTTGTTCTTCTTCAGGCATTTTCATCAGATTCAAGAGACTCTCATGATATGGGGAATGCGTCTCCATACCAAGTTGACAGCAGGTCTTTACTATTCTAATGAGATAAGAAGGGCAGCAAGAGAAATCTGTGACGGCCATGTTTTACATTATGTTTGATGCATAGCATTACCTATTTTGAAAACGAGCCGCCACAAAATAAAAAGGTTTTATTTAAATCTCATCTATAAATTGTTGCCTTATCTATCTATCTATCTATCTATCTATCTATCTATCTATCTATCTATCTATCTATCTATCTATCTATCTATCTATCTATCTATCTATCTATCTATCTATCTATCTATCTATCTATCTATCTATTTAGATCCGC
Source organism: Syngnathoides biaculeatus (assembly GCF_019802595.1). Lineage (NCBI taxonomy): Eukaryota > Metazoa > Chordata > Actinopteri > Syngnathiformes > Syngnathidae > Syngnathoides > Syngnathoides biaculeatus. Next base: position 22,549,164 of record NC_084651.1, read on the forward strand.
TGTCTTTCATATGTGCCTTTCACCATTTTGACTTATTCAGCTGTCAGTGGAAGGATCTGGTGTCAACCATACAGAAGCAATGTCTCAGTGTTTTCACCTGAGTCTATATAAGTCAGAAAGGCTCCTCCTGTCCAAAAGGTCATGAGCAAATGTCTCAGCTAGGTGCATAACGGGTAGGGTTAGGTGGCCCAGTGAGAGAGAGTGAAGCTCCTTTTCCAGAAGGTCAAGATAAAACAAGCTCTGGGTCTAAAATCAGAGGCAGAAAATAAGTACTGTCATTTCTCATGTATTGTGTGATATACATTTTACCCACCTAAAATTTCAAGTCAATAGTGTACATTTTACATAGCTGTAGGGGAAAATGGGAAAACATCCTGCACATTTAAAAAAAGTAAGCCGGCATCTAGAGGTAATTAAAAAGCAGTACGCTTTCCTTCTAATATGCCACCGCCACCTTGCTGTTATGAAAAAGGTACCGGCTTACACACTTACATCCCAATATGTATGACTACATATGTATACATCGGTAGAAGGGCTTTCCAACTTTGGGGCAGCATATTATACACGGGTGTCCATGATTATACAAAAAATTATGGTATTTTTTTATCATTAAAAATGAAATTACTTTCTTTTCATTGGAGAAATTAATGTGTTGTTACAATCTTAACATCTTACAAGTGGTAGATACAATATGACATTATATGAAAGAGTTACACTAAGTAGCCTTACCGGATTTGTAATGCTGTGAATACTGATGCACTGCGGGTTACAATTTGTTTTGAATGTGTAACGGACCTGCTCAGAGCAAGTGTATTTAACCCAATACTCCAAAGAAGAAGGAAGCGTGAGATCCAAGACAGGTTTGGGATTCACCTGTGGTGGGGTAGGCTGGGCAAGTAGATGAGACACACAAAAATGTATATCATGCTGTGTTTCATCGAAACCATATATCAAAGTAAATCAATCAAATGAGGAAATGTAGTGGTAGGAGTACATCTTTCACTTTTTTGCTTTTGCTCTTGTCTTTTTTGGCCCCAGCAGGAGTGGGAGACTGGCTTTTGGCATGCTCACTTGGAGTTAGAGAAACAACTGCCGTCGACATCTGGAGAGATAAGTAAAGAATTCCAAAGTTTGGCATCATTTGACTAAGAAAAGACTTATTTGTGGGTGGAAATGTGGGGTGCCACAGGGTTTACTCTTAAAGCCAATTCATTCTATTTGTATATAATCTGCCCATTTTCTCATCATATTCTCATAGTTATCCAGATGTATGCATAATCATTATACTAACCCAATAACCTCCTCTTTCATCATCTTAGCAGCTGAGGTTCTCTTAATTGGTCTCACAACTTGCACCTTCACTTGTTGGTTATCTTTTAATTTTAAGTTATTGTCCAAGTAATAAGATTGTCTTATTTGATTTATGGCACCTGGGTCAGATAACCTGTCAGTAAATGGCATGAACAACATTTTCCAAATACAGTGCAAAACATTTATTGCACAGGTGTGCCTTATTCCAGTGTTTCCCAACTGATATTGAGCCAAGACACCCATTTGACATTGGAAAACGAAACAACTACCCAACAAAAATTTCACAAAATGTATAAATACTTGAACAATGATGATCTAGCCTAATTTCATTCACAAATTTAGTTTCTCAGTTTGAAATCTGTGTCTGATAAATTAACTAACTAAATGAAATTAACTAATAGTGAAGAAAATAAGTATTTGAACACCCTGCAATATTGCAAGTTCTCTCACTTAGAAATCATTGAGTGGTCTGAAGTTTTCATCCTAGGCACATGTCCACTGTGCGTGAGATAATCTAAAAAGAAAAATCCAGAAATCACAATGTATGATTTTTTTAACAGTTTATTTGTGTGATACATGTTTTTATTATTGGAAGTGATTTATTTGTAGAACTTATATAACTACAGTGAAGAAAATAAATATTGAACACCCTGCTATATTGCAAGTTCTCCCACTTAGAAAACATGGAAGGGTCTGAAATTTTCATTGGAGGTGCATGTCCACTGTGAGAGAGATAATCTAAAAACAGAAATCCAGAAATCACAGTGTATGATTTTTTTAAATGATTTATTCATGTGATACAGCTGCAATTAAGTATTTGAACACCTGAGAAAACCAATGTTAATATTTGGCACAGTAGCCTTTGTTTGCACTTACAGAGTTCAAACAATTCCTGTAGTTGTTCACCAGGTTTACACACACTGCAGGAGGGATTTTGGCCCACTCCTCCACACAGCTCTTCTCTAGATCAGACAGGTTTCTGTACTGTCACTGATAAACACGCAGTTTCAGCTCCCTCCAAAGATTTTCTATTGGGTTTAAATCTGGAGACTGGCTAGGCCACGCCAGAACCTTGATATGCTTCTTACGGAGCCACTCCTTGGTTTTCCCGGTTGTGTGCTTCGGGTCATTGTCATTTTGAAAGACCCAGCCACGACCCATCTTCAATGCTCTGACCGGGGGAAAGAGGTTGATCCCAAAATCTCCCAATACATGGCCACGGTCATCCTCTCCTTAATATAGTGCAGTTGTCCCATCCCATGCGCAGAAAAACACCCCCAAAGCATGATGCTACTACCCCCATGCTTCACAGTAGGGATGGTGTTCTTAGGATGGAACTCATCATTCGTCTTCCTCCAAACACAGTTAGTGGAATTATGACCAAAACGTTCAATTTTTGGTCTCATCTGAACACAAAACTTTCTCCCACGACTCCTCTGTATCCTCCAAATGGTCATTGGCAAACTTAAGACAGCCCTTGACATCTGCTCATTTAGGCAGGGCAACCTTCCGTGCCATGAATGATTTCAAACCATGATGTCTTAGTGTATTACCAACAGCCACCTTGGAAACGGTGGTCCCAGCTCTTTTCAAGTCATTGACCAAGTCCTGCTGTGTAGTCCTGGGCTGATTCCTCACCTTTCTAAGGACCCCACGAGGTGATATGTTGCATGGGGATCCACTCCGATTGAGATTGACCATCATGTTTAGCTTCTTCCATTTTCTAATGATTGCTCCAAGAGTGGACCCATTTTCACCAAGCTGCTTGGCAATTTCTCCGTAGCTCTTTCCAGCCGTGTGGAGTTGTACAGTTTTGTCTCTCGTGTCTTTGGACAGCTCTTTGGTCTTGGCCATGTTACAAGTTTGAGTCTGACTGATTGTATGGGTGGACAGGTGTCTTTATGCAGCTAACGACCTCACACAGGTGCATCTGATTCAGGATAAAAAATGGAGTGGAGGTGGACTTTTAAAGGCGGACTAACAGGTCCTTGAGGGTCAGAATTGTAGCTGATAGGTGTTCAAATATTATTTTGCAGCTGCATCACACTAATAAATTGTTAAAAAATCTTACATTGTTATTTGTTGATTTTTCTTTTTAGATTATGTCTCACACAGTGGACATGCACCTACAATGAAAATTTCAGACCCCTCCATGATTTCTAAGTGGGAGAAGTTCCAATATACCAGGGTATTCAAATACTTTGTACATCATCCCACAAGGTAAGTGGTTGCAGATTCATTTCCACATATATCAAGAAGTTTCCCAAGATACATTTTGTATTTATTGCATTACGTATGCCTCAAAGATATTTAAAAAGGGGGTTTCTGTCGGGTGCATGATAACATTGGTGGCTGCAGTGTGAGCAGTCATGGACCGTGGCCATTGTCTGCCTCATGAGGTCCTCAGTCACAGAATGTGGGTCTTCTTACACCACTACACTGGGACTCTGTGCCATTATCCTGTGACTGCAGTTGCCCCCCCCCCCCCAACCCCAGTCTGGTGGATCCAGGCCACCAAACGCGAGGCGTCCGGGTGGACAGGTCAGGAGGACGACCCGGACGCCAAGCACCAAGATCCCTACGGGGTGATTTGGGTGGACGACCACAGTGAGGAACCAAACGGCGAAGCACGAACCAGACCAAGGCAGGCAACTGCTCTGGACGAGGACCTCCCACGCTGTGGTTGCGAGATGACCAGGGATTGGTCGCCGCTGAGTCTTGGTCAGAAGGCAGCCGTGGATTGGTCACCTACGAGGCCAGGTCATGAAGTGGCTGGGATCCATCAGGAGCGAAGAGGATGATCGAGAGAAGGACCAAAGCCATGACCGCCACCATCACAGCCATCCCGAAGTCTCTCCAGCTCCAGGGTGGCTCATCAGAACTCCCCAGCTCCTGTTGCCATTGAGACAGGGGCTTGGGACGGCCGTGGACCGGTCGCCGCTGGTACTCCTGGACAGGAGCGTGAGGCGGCTGGGGAACCATCGCCACCTCCTGGACGGGAACATGAGAAGGTGGCGGCAGCAGCATCACCACCTCCTCCTGGATGGGAATGTGAGAAGGCGGCGGCAGCAGCATCACCATCTCCTCCTGGACGGGAACGTGAGAAGGGGGCGGCGCCATCGCCACCTCCTTCTGGACGGGAAAGTGAGAAGGCTGCGGCGTCCTCGCCACCTCCTCCTGGACGATAACGTGAGAAGGCGGCGGCAGCGCCACCATCGCCACCTCCTCCTGGACAGCAACATGAGACGGTGGCGTCAGCGCCACCTCCTCCTGGAAAGCAACTGAGAAGGCGGCGGCAGCGCCACAATCGCCACCTCCTCCAGGACAGCAACATGAGAAGCCAGTGGCACCATCCCCACCCCCTGGACGGGAACGTATGGGCGTGCCCGTCGCCGACGAAGCAGGAGCGTGGAGCGGCCACGGGCCGGACGCCACCGGTACTTGTGGACACGGACGAGAAGCGGCTGCGGAGACGTCGCCACCTCCTGGACAGCAACGTGAGGTGGCGGATCGGTCTCCACTGCCACTTGAGCTCTGCTCGAAACAGCCAAAACTTCGACGTGGGAATGGCGAGGAGGCGGATCCGTTCCCACAGCTACGTGGGAATGGCGGGGAGGCGGATCCGTTCTCACTGTCACGTGTGCTTGCAGTGCATTCGTTGATACAGCAACGTGGGCGTGGCGTGGTGGCGGATCTGTTTCCACCGCGACGTGAACGAGAGTAGGCAGAGAGTCAGTCGAAACTGACACGTGGGCGTGTCTCGGGAGCGGGTCTCTTCCAACTGCCGCGTGAGCATGAGTCAGAAATGAGTCCGTTGAAACCGCAACGTGGGCGTGTCGAGGTGGCGGATCAGTTCCCTCTGCAACGTGCGCCTGGCTTGGTAGCGGATCAGTTGCCACTACCGCGTGAGCAAGAGTCAGTAACGAGTCCGTCGGAACTGTAACGTGGGCGTGTCGAGGTGGTGGACCCGTTCCCACTGCAACGTGCGCTTGGCGAGGTGGCGGATCCGTTCCCACTGCAGCATGAATCTGCGTCAGCAGCGAGTCAGTAGTAGTCGCAACGTCAGTGTAGCTCGGCTGGTTCTTCAATCCTTGCTGAACCTGGGCCGCGAGAGCCGCCAATTCGGCACTCTGCCGCTCTATCTCAGCCCACATTTCGCGGCTCCTTCTCCCTCTGGGCTGGAAGCTTCACCACCAGCCGCGGGTCTGCCAGTTTCACCTTTGCCGGCGTCTTTGTTGACGCGCAGCGGGAGGCACAAGGGAGCGAACGGCCTGGGCATCTCCTCTGGCCGCCACGCGGAGGTCCCGGGTAGATGGCCAAGCGGGTTCCCACAAACGGGTTTGTGTACTCGGACCTACCGGGCGAAGACGCTCGGTGCTGGAAACGCGGGGAGTTGAAGCGAACTGACTGGGATGAAAGATCGGTCGAAGAGATTCATAATCAAAATAATCTGAGTCGTACTCAGGCAGCTGGTCATATAAATCAAGGTCCTCCTCATAGTCCGAAAAATCAGAGTCCAAAAGAATATGCGGTGCTGGATGGGTCGTGGTCGGGACGTATTCATAGCTCGCCGGCGTAGCATATGACACGGAAGCGGAGGAAGTCATGGAGCCTACCCGGATCGTCGGTCTACCTTGCGTCGGTCCCGGTGACGCCGGGTCTTTCCTGCTGGGTCCTGTTTTGGCCAGATCGTTCTGTCACGACCTATCAGAATGGAGGTAGGACCCAAATGCAGGATTCGGGAGATGCAAGGTAGTTCGGGGAAAAACGTTTTTTCTTCGAAGGTCGGGGATCGAGCAGTCAGGTGCAGCACCGGTAGTTGGGACATTGGGCGTAGAGAGCAGGTCAGCGGGCAGGCAGGAGTCGGTACACGGGAGAATGAGCAAAGCAGGCAGAAGTATCAAGGGAGTCGGGCTTACAGGGTCGGTCGGAGAACAGGCAAAGATCGGTACACACGGGTTGACGATCAGGGATACTAGAGTGCTGGAATGGGACATGAACCTCAATGATCTGGCGGAGAACCAGTCGTCACCGGGGTCCTATATATACACAGGGGATAATCAACCCACATGAGGCGCAGGTGTGTGCCTACCAATTAGCGCAGCCACGCAAGCACCCGCACAGCCCGGGCTGGAGCAGCAGGATCATGACAAATTCCATTTAAAAAGTGAAAATTTAATCCATTATAGATTAAGGGCCCCCAATTTAAACAATTTTAATTATTTGTTTATTTTCACATAATTTTGAGTTTCTAGCTCATTAAACTCACAAAATCAGGAATTAAAAAAAATAATACTATGAAGAACTCGGGCTAAATATTGTTGGCCATAAATATTGTAAATTGAGTGTCACACAGTTATCATCTACTAAATCGAAAGCACCTGCACACCTTTTCCCGGGTTAAATTTCTTCACTTAGGTTCAATTGTCCCAATTGGGTTGAATATGGGGCAGACTTCAGACTTGACTACGAGCCAGAAGACCATCATTCATACCTTCTATTAGTAAGCCAGAAATGTTCAAAGCTCAGAAAGCTAGCCGTTCACAGAGTGCGGTGTGCAAGAATATCAATAGAATGACAAAGTGTGGCAGAAGAGCATGCACTTGTACAAGATATGACCGTGGGCTTCATCGGGTTATCAAATGACGATTCAAGAAACTAGCAGACAGCCACAAAGCCTGGAATGAGGCAGGAGTCACAGCTTCAAAAACCAACACATTCAGGCATATTGGGGAGATCGGCTACAAATGTTGGGTTCCTTGGTTCAAGCTACTTCAGACCTTGACCCAACATAGGAATTATCTCAACTGGGCCAAGGAGAAGAAGGATTGAACTGTTGGGCAGTGGTCCATGATACTCTAATTCTGATAAAAGTAAAGTGTGTCTGTGTCATTTAGGAATCAAGGTCCAAAGGTTTGGAGCAAGATAGGTGAGGTACATAACCCAAGCTCCTTGAGGTCCGGTGAGAAATACCCACATTCAGTTATGATTTGGTGTGCAATTTCCAATGGAGGTGAGGGTAAACTCTGCTTTCTTAAATCCAAGGTCACCACAACAGTCTACCAGAAGTTTGAGATGACTTCCTGATTCCTTCTGCTGAAGATCTGTATGGAAATGCCAGACGCTGACTGTTTTGTGACACCCAATGACCACCACCATAACGTAAAAGTGGCCTTTTAATGTGGGCACCGTTTAAGGCAAATAATCATGCTGTCTAACCAGCATCATTATATGCCATATTTGTGAGGTGGATGGATAATCTCAGCAAAGGAGAATTGACCCCTCCATAGAAATTGCGCAATCCGCGTCACTGACCAATCAGAGGCCAGAGATCTGCATAAACCACACCCCTTTTTTGGACCCGAAGTTTTCTCAGACAACGCTGGATGGTCCAGTATAGCTTCTGTTGGCGTTTTATCGCGTATTTGGGTTCTTTAACAATAGATATGGTTAAGAGGTGTAATCACGGACTTTATAATAGTGACGACAGGTATCCTGAAAGGCTAGTTGGTGGAGTTCAATTCGTACCCTTTCCAAAACGGACCCAGTATGAAAAATGTCTTTGATGGATCAAACTTTGTGGAAGACCGCATCATCAACTGAATCCATCTAAAATCAACCGGAACAGAAGACCGAGTACGAAAAATGTCTTTGATGGATAAAACTTTGTGGAAGACCGCATGATCAACTGAATCCATCAACCGGAACAGATATGTTTGCACGAAGGTAAGTCCTTTATTTGATTTTCAATACATGTCTCATATAAATGAATTAGCAGTTCTTCGCTTGCATAACATAGCTACGTGTGAATGATTGACACACTTGATCTGTGTTGAGCGATATTTTGCGATGATCTGACTGCACAAACATGTCCCTTTGTTCGCGGCTACGATAAACCGGACTGTGTTAGCACGAAGGTATGCTCTATATTTGATTTTCAATACATGTCTCATATAAATGAATTAGCAGTTCTTCGATTGCATAATATATCTACGTGTGAATGATTGACACACTTGATCTGTGTTGAGCGATATTTTGCGATGATCTGACTGCACAAACGTGTCTCTGTTCGGCGGCTAGGGAGCTAAGCTAAACCGGACTAGCAGTCCTAAAAGCCTTCTACATGCACCGAGACACCAAGACTGAAGCAAGGATGTTTGAGGACACTAAAGTAGTGATTGTTGTACTTGGTCGGGACTTACGTTGGTTCGGCACTAATTCAAGAATAATTATTGAAGGGAGCATGTGACGTTACACAAAGAAAACGAGAGAAACAACTCGTAAATCAAGCCTCGCCTTCTTCTTTTCCTTCATACGGTGGTTCACAAACGGCTATACAGATACACATACAGATTCTGCACACAAGTGTGATATGTAACACGAAAATGGGAAACTGTCAATGACGAATTCGTCTTTGGGTTATAATACATTATATTATGTGGCTTTTCGGTCTTCCTCTGACTCTGGAAAGATCTCGCTCTAATATTAATGGTTTCTCCGTCGATATGCATGGAAATACCATTGAAATACCCCTCGCTGAAATACTTGAAGCCCTGCTCTCTGCTTTTCAATGATATTTCACTAAGAATGCGAGTGAGAAATCAGCCGGTAAATCGGACAGTTTCGCTCTATTCTTTTCTTCCTGCGCCGATATTTTTGCTAATTGTTTGTCTGACGTCAGCGCACGTGGCGTGACGTCACTTCAGGAGGTGTGGTTAAGTGCCCTGTACGGAGGGGTCAGTTGCACACTGACACAGATTTGGAGATTTGTGAACAATATGAGAGAACTACTCCGTGCCTTTTGTGTATGTATGAAGTCTTACATCATTGAGTTAAGATCATGAAGATTAGTAGCACAAAATTAAGTGTATTTATATTTTTTATTCAGTATATCTTACCGTCCATTGACCTTCTATTAATTTGTTTTAAAAAGTGTTTAATGAAGCAAACATTTATTCCCTCACCTGCCATATTTGAAGTACAAAGTCATATGCTCGAAGCAGGTTAAACTGGTGCTCGGGTGAATTCCTGTCTGCCATAACAGCAAGCAGAGTGTGTGCTTGTACCAAGCTGTCAAGGCGTTGCACCTCCCTCAGACTGGACACACTCTGTGTAAATGACAGTCCCTGAACAACAGCCAGAGTTTCACATTTCACTGAATCTGTATCCATCTTCTGAGACTCCACATCTATAGAGGAAAGTCACAAATTCCAATGGGGAGTTGTCTCACAGAGAGAGCAAGGATATACAGAGACTACTTGACAGAACGGGAGGAAGATAGAGGTGTGGGGAAACCTGTAAATCCAATGACATCCACACTGGTACATACAGTGTTTACAAAAAATAATTCACAGTGGTACATATTTACAAAAACTAAATTAGCAGTAAGCAAGCAAGTAAATGCGTACTTACAAGACAAGCAACAAAATGTTGATACAACATATTTTCTTTAGGCTTTTAGCCGCAGAGGAACACTATTAACAAACAAACTGGAGGATGTCAAGAAAAACCTGGGTGTCTTTTTTTCTCCCATAACAAACTATTAAACACCCAAAAAAACACTTAATGAAAATATCAAAAACATCCAAAATTTTGAATCTATTTCTTGACATAATTTGTAGGCTCCCAAAAACTTGTTCTTTCCCAAATGACAAGAGCTGCTCCTAAAATACTTTATATGTACAAAACCAGCTTATTGCAGCCATCTAATGCAGTCAGTCCAGAATTTGAATCCACCAGTTGTAATGGAATGGAAAAAAATCCATGACACCATTTCATCCATCATCCATCAACCATCCATCCATCCATCCATCCATCCATCCATCCATCCATCCGTCCATTTTCTTACCTGCTTTTCCTCACAAGGGTCGCTGGAGTGCTGGAGCCAATCCCAGCCCTCATCGGATGGAAGGCAGGGTACACCCTGAACTAGTTGCAAGCCAATTGCAAGGCACATGGAGACAGACACTCACAATCACACCATAGGATAATTTAGAGTCTCCAATGAATTCATGTTTTGGGGATGTGGGAGGAAACCGGAGTGTCCGGAGAAAACCCATGCAAGCACAGAGAGAACATGCAAACACCACACAGCCGGGGCAGGGATGAGAACTCCGGTCCTCATAACTGTGAGGCCAATGCTCAAACCTGTGCCACCCGATACTTGTTTTCCTTTCTGCTTGTCCTGATTAAGGGTTGCCACAGCATGTCATCTTTTTCCATCTAAGCCTATCTTGTGCATCCTCCTCACTGACACAGTTTTCATGTCCTCCCTTCATAGATACATGAACCTTTTGTTTGGTCTTCCTCTCACTCTTTTGCCTGGCAGCCACATACTCAGCACCCTTCTACCAATATACTCACTCTCTCACCTCTGGAGATGTCCAAACCATCGAAGTGTGCTCTCTCGAACCTTGTCTCCAAAACATCCAACTTTGACTGTCCCTCTCGTGAGCTCATTTCTAATCCTATCCAACCTGCTCACTCCGAGTGAGAACCTCAATATGTTCATTTCTGCTACCTCCAGTTCTGTTTCCTGTTGTTTCTTCAGTGTCACCGTCTCTAATCCGTACATAATGGTCGGCCTCACCACTGTTTTATAGACTTTGCCCTTCATCCTAGCGGGGACTCTTCTGTCACATAACACACCAGACACCTTCCGCCAGCTGTTCCAACCTGCTTGGACCCGTTTCTTCACTTCCTTACCACGTTCTACCCCGCTTAGACCCGTTTCTTCACTTCCTTACCACACTCTCCATTGGTCTGTATTGTTGACCCCATGTATTCGTCCAACCTTGCTATCTCTTCTCCCTGGAGCTTCACTCTTCCCCCACCGCCCCTCTCATTCATGCACATATATTCTGTTTTACTTCGGCTAATCTTCATTCCTCTTCCTTCCAGTGCGTGCTTCCATCTTTCTAATTTTTCCTCCACCTGCTCCCTGCTTTCACTGCAGATCTCAATATCATCTGCGAACATCATGGTCCAAGGGAAATCTAATCTTACCTCATCTGTTAGACTCTCCATTACTACCTTAAATTCTTCTGACACATCCACGGCACATCTCACCACTGTTCTGCTTCCCTCATACATGTTCTGTACTATTCTAACATATTTCTCCGCCACACCAGACTTGCGCATGCAGTACCACAGTTCCTCTCTTGGTATTCTGAAATAGGCTTTCTTTAGGTCTACAAAGACGCAATGTAGCTCCTTCTGACCTTCTCTGTACTTTTCCACAAGCATCCTCAAGGCAAATAGTGCATCTGTGGTACTCTTTCGAGGCATTAAACCATACTGTTGCTCGCAGATACTTACTTCTGACCTGAGTCTACCGTCCAGTACGCTTTCCCATAACTTCATTGTGTGGCTCATCATCTTTATTCCTCTATAGTTTCCACAGCTCTGAACATTGCCTTTGTTCTTAAAAATGGGGACTAGCGCACTTTTCTTCCACTACTCTGGCCTCTTCTTTCTCGCTAGTATTCTATTGAATAAGTTGGTCAAAAACACCACAGCCACCTCACCAAATTGCTTCCATACCTCCACTTGTAAGTCATCAGGACCAAATGTCTTTCCATTTTTCATCCTGTTCAGTGCCTTTCTAATTTTTCCCTTGACTAATCATTGCCACTTCCTGGTCATGCACGCTTGCCTTTTCTTTTCTTCCCTTTCTCCCATTTTCTTCATTTATTAACTTCTCGAAGTACTCTTTCCATCTTATTAGCACATAATTGCCATCAGTCAACATATTTCTATATATCCACCATAATATTAGTAGAGAAAAAGTACACTCACCTGACACAGGTACAGCTATGCAAATGAAAGCCAAAAAGAGTAACAAAATTCAACAAATCAACAAGTTTAAGGGTAAAATTAATCGTGAGCAAGGTGAGTCACCAAGTTGTACCTGATTTTTCTGATTGCTCTGTTTCTAAATGTAGAAGAATATCAATTGCCCACTGGACCTGGTGTTGTGCCTCCTCTGTAGACAAGTTGTGACAGTACAGCCATGCTCCAAATGCAAGCAGGAAGCCAACTTTTTGAGACTGATTTTCTTCAGACTTCAATATCATCACGTACACACAATGTAAAATAAAGAAAAGAGAAAACACATGCAATCATCATTGTTCTTTTACTACAGCCTCGTAAAATAGCTGTAATGATATCATTATTCCACAAGATGGTGGCAAGACGTTGTCTTTTTATTTTTTTTTTTTATGGAGACCAAGCACCAGTATTTCTAACAGAGCTAAGAAATCATGTTTTTATGGACCCTAGAGACTGAACTTAAAATAAATGTTTTGATCAGTACTAAAATCTGTAACAAAATAATAAAATAAATGTCCTGCAGAAGACAGCCTTTACTTACCATTAGAGAGGTGACTGATTTCTGATAGCAGGTCAGCTGCTGTGTTACATTGCAAGAACACAGTGCTGCCTTGTGCCACATTAACGAACAGTTCTGCTCTTCTTTGCCTTGTAAAGTCTGCATGTCCATCAATACGCTTTCCCCTAGCCGAGCCTTCATTTGTATGCGATATTTCAGCAGAAGTCTTTGAAATACAGATAATAAATGATCAGGTTTGTGATGTATTCTGAGTTTATTTAGTATTATTTATATATTAGTTTTCACTTACAATCTGTGTTTAGTACCAGGCATATCCCGAACAGCATTATCCAACAGCTGCAATGCACCATTGCAATCTGTTCTATCAATGTATATTTGAAGCAGCAGACAGTACATCGATGATCTCAGGGTTAGAACTTCTTCATCTGCTCAGAAGCACACACACATATACAGAGGAGAAGAAAATCAAGGCTGAAATGTAAGTTTAGAAAGTATGTTTGATTCACATTAATCACATTATTCGAAGCTCTTCCAAAAATACGATTCATATAAAATGAACGATGTCAGGAAGCATGTAGCTCTTACTTTGTGCTTCGGGTTTAGAACTCCCAAGAGGAACTCCTTTCTGCAAATGTTTCACTTTGTCCTGTTTCTGGAATAGTAAAAGGGAAAAAAATTAGTACTACAGTGGAATTTTGGGAGAAATATGGTTTGATTAGCACAAATTGACACTTTCCTATATTTGACTTATTTGTACTGAGTCTTTTTCAGTTTTTTTTTTGTTTTTTTCATACATGCTTGTTTCCGTGACTGTTTTACTACATTGCACCATATATATAATCAAACTCTAAATTGCCCATAGAGGTGAAGGTGTGAATGGTCGTTTGAATAGACAGCGGGTGAAATATTTAACACCTCACCATTTTTCACATTAAATACATTTCCCAAGGTGATATAGACATGAAAATGTAATTTCATCAAATATTGGGAAGCGCCCAAGTAATCCATACACACAAAAAATGTAGAAAAAAAGGTTCGGAAATTGTGAAGATTCATGTAAAATGAATATTGAATACGCCAATTGGTATTTATTCAATACTTTGTACAAAAGCCTTTGTTTCCAAAGACAGGTTCAAGATGCATCCTGTATGGAAAAACTCATCACATGCATTGTTCTAGTGTGATTTTGCCTTATTCGTCCACACAAGCAGTCTTCAAACCTTGAAGGTTCCATGGGCCTCTTTTATGGACCTCGAGTTTCATTTCATTCCAGAGATTTTTGATTGTATTCAACTCTGGTGATTCATCAACTTCTAGTAAATTTACTCTTTTGTCTTTTAAACCAATTGAATTTCCCTGGCAGTAGCTTTTGGATCATGACCATGTTGAAATGTCTACCATCGTTTAATTTTTACTATCCTCGTAGATGGCAGCACGTTTTTGTCAAGAATGTCTCGTCACAATTGACCATGTATACTTCCTTCGATAATGTGACATTTACCAGTACCATTTGCTGAAAAGCAGCCCCACACCATCATGCTCCCACCGCCGAACCTCACTGCTGGTAAAGTGTTTTGCGATGTAGAGTGGAATTCCTTCTCCAAACGTGGTGTGCACTATGTCATCAAAAGAGTTCAATTTTGCTCTCATTCGACTTCTATTTTGCTCTCATTCGAATTCAATACATTCTCCTAGTATTTACCTGGCTAGTACAAATATTGTTCAGCAAACTTTAGATGAGCTTTGACATACGCTTTTACAGCAATCGGGTCTTGTGTAGTGAGAATGCACGCATGCCATGGCAGCGGAGGTATATTACTTGTTTTGCTAATTGCGGGTCTTTTTGAAGCTCTCCATGGATGTTCCTCGGCTCTTGGACAAGTCTTCTGATTATTCTTTGCACACTGTCAAAAATCTTGTGACAATTGAGGCACATTTATGGTGCGATGATTGGCTTACCATTTATGTATTGTGGTCCCTACCATACTCACTGGAACGTTCAGAATCTTAGATATGCACTTGTAACAATCCCATTCTTATGTTTTGCAAAAATGTTTTGCCATGGTCTAGACACTGCTGTGGCTGTGTTCTTACCCATCATGAGATGTCTCTTGACACCTCGGAAATGAGACCTTTTTGTCGGCCATGAATATGCTGATATGCATTTGCACTGACAAAGGTCTGAATGACTGTTTGATTATTGAGAAATTTTAGGTGTTGCTTTGGCTTTACATGCCTTTTGGTACCTCCCTTTCGTCATGTGTTCAATAATTTTTCCCTGTTCTGAGTTATTTTATTCTACCAGTATTTTCTTTATGTGTATGGATTACTTAGCATATGTGGAAGTATACTTTGTGAGAAAATGGTGATTTGTTAAATACTTATTTCAGCCACTTTTTGTGCCCTGCAATTGGCTGGCGACAAGTTAATGGCCCATAGTCAGCTGGGACATGACCCAGCATCGCTGCGACCTTAGTGACAATAAGTTGCTCAGAAAGTATGTAATGGATGGAATGTATATATCCATCCATTTTCTGAGACATTTATCCTCACAAAGGTCACAGGAGTGCTGGACCCTATCCCAGCTATCATCGGGCAGGAGGCGGGGTCCACCTTGAACTGGTTGCCAGCCAATCACAGCGCCCATAGAGACAAACAACAGTTACACCCACAATCACACCTAAGGGCAATTTAGAGTCTCCAATTATTGCATGATTTTTGGTATGTCGGAAGAAACCCGAGAGCCCGGAGAAGACCACACAGGCGGAGGGAGAACACGCAAACTCCATATAGGCAGTGCTGGGATTCGAACGCCAGTTCTCAGAACTGTGAGGCAGACCCTCTAATCTAGGGGTGTCAAGACTAATTTTTGTAGTGTAGAAGTTTGTAGTTGGGGTTTCTCTCAGAGAGCCGTTCTGACTCCCAAATCACATAAATATTGAACCGCCAGCTTCCGTATTATATTGTCAACAAATTATTACTTTTGAACTCAAAAGTCAAGGGTAATACTTTTGTTC
Source organism: Syngnathoides biaculeatus (assembly GCF_019802595.1). NCBI lineage: Eukaryota > Metazoa > Chordata > Actinopteri > Syngnathiformes > Syngnathidae > Syngnathoides > Syngnathoides biaculeatus. The sequence continues at coordinate 22,564,842 of NC_084651.1, forward strand.
AAGTTACGATACTGTAAAAAGGGGAATGAAAAATGGTAGACAGATAGATAGAGAGAGAGAGAGAGAGAGAGAGAGAGAGAGAGAGAGAGAGAGAGAGAGAGAGAGAGAGAGAGAGAGAGAGAGAGATAGATAGATAGATAGATAGATAGATAGATAGATAGATAGATAGATAGATAGATAGATAGATAGATAGATAGATAAGATAGTCGGGTAACGGGGGTATGCTTTAGCAGGGACGCCCAGAATTCCCACTCCGCAGCCACATCATCCTGCACTTTCGGATGGATCCCAAGGCCAGGAGAGTGTGTCCTGGGCCCTCCCCAATGTCTCTTCCCGGTGGAATGTGCCTGGAACACTTCAACAGGGAGGCGTCCATGAGGCATCCAAATCAGATTCCCTAGCCACCTCTTTTGGATCCTCTCAATGTGGGAAAAACAGCGGCTCTGCCACTCCATTTCACTATTCATTATTTCATGAATAATAAATTGTTTTGGAGCCCGCCCACCTAACAATGACTGGTTAGAGTATCTGGCTCACAGTTCTGAGGACCGAGGCTCAAATCCAGGCCCCTTCCCAGCGTGGGTTTTCTCTGGGTACTCCAGTTTCCTCCCACAACCTAAAAACATGCATTATTTTAAGACATAAATTGCCCGTAGGTGTGAATGTGAGTGCGAATGGTTGTTTGTATATGTGTGCCCTCCGATTGGCCAGAAACCAGTGCAGGGTGTGCATCGCCTCCTGCCTGAAGATATCTCGGATAGGCTCCAGCATTCCCGCGACTCCTTGAAAGGATAAGCGGCTGAGATAATGGATGGATGGATAGTTTTGAGCCCTACTGTCTGTATACTCAGATCAAGTGTACTCAGATCAATATGACGGAAGGCAATTTAATTTGAAAAAAAAAATACTGGTATTTACAAAAATACTGGCTGTAAAAATCTGCAACAGAATCTTCTCAAACAAATTCCCACCATGTAAAATAATTGTATTGTTGCAGGTGTCAGTGTGGTGAAAGAGAAACATTCATACATTTGTATGTTTGGGATACGTTTGGAGGAGGGCATTGAGAATCGCCTCCAAGGGCTCTTTGAACTGGTGTCTTTCCTCGGGTGAATTTGTCAGAGGGAGGCAATTGTTCCAGTAATGTCTAGCAGCTGTAAAACATAGTTCTGGATGCCCAGCCTTTTGTGCATACCTGTGAGGAGAATAATAAAATATAACATTTCTCATCAATGGAAGATGGGGTAACTGAATAAGAATTCTCAAACAAGTGGACTAGAGGTGGTAAATCATCACATACAGTACATTTCGACCATGCCATAACTTTTGTTTTCCCTGTTTGATGAAATTTGAGTCAATTATAGTTATACAGTATGAACATAGAAATAAAGTGCAGAGTCTCATCTTTGATTTGAGGGTTTCAACATATCAACCTGCAAACTCAGGTACCACCATCACCAAAGGAAATTGGACATTTGACTCAAAAGCCATTTCATGGGCAGGTTTGGCAATTTTCCTCAGAAGGTTTGTTGTCAGGGGAACATACAATCAAAGGAGCTCTCCATGCAGGTGAAAAAAATACATTCCTACGCTGCAAAAAAAAAAAAGGCCACAGAATTGGTATAATAGGGGTTGCAAAATCTATTGTTGGGTACATTCTTTGAATGGAAAAAAAAAACATCTGGTTTGGTTGGCTCAATTAGCCTTCACTTAAAAAAAATCCACAAGTGCTCGCACAGTCTTGGAAGAACAATCTTTGGACAGATGCATCCAAGCTCTACCTCTTTCAGAATGATGGCAAGAAAAAACATACAAGCAAAGTATGGAAAATGCATGGTTCACCTCATGAGCCCAAGTTTACCACACTATTTGTAAAAGATGGCAGAGGTAGTGTGATGGTTTGCAGGGCTGTCAGTTCTTTAAAATTTTCTGCAATCTATTTCTTCAAGTCATTGAATAAAGCTGATGGTGTCTCCACTTAAACTGTATTTGAAGAGTTTTATTTAATTAATTGAATCATGGTGGTCCTGTACATAACTAAAATTAGAAAAAACGTTGTCTCTGTCCATGTATGTATTGACCTAACTGTAAGTAAACACAGCACCTGACACTTGACAGAAGCATGTCCATAGCGGTCTTGTAAATATGTACATCTCCAATGGACTCATGTATTGAGCTCAAACCCCTCAAACAGGCTGCCGTGCTCAGCATCTCATTCACTGCAGGTAAGCCATACCTAAGAATGTGAGGAGATTAATTAGTAATAGGTCAATGATAATAAGGCACTAGAATCCCAAAAGTTGGAACATGAGAATTTCCTAATTTCAAGAAACCTACAATTTAAAAACTGATCACAAAATCAAAACTGAAATCCTACATAACACTTTCCTTTCCCCAGTGATATTTGCCAATATCTTACCCACTTATTTATAAATTATTTCCGTATATACACACGTATGAAGGGCTTCACATACACGTTTCTAGGTCTAGCTTCCACTTCAGGTATGTGATTAAAATGATTCTAAAAGATCAATGTGCTTACAAAAGGCAAGGTGTAGTGTTGAGACACTTTGATGCTGCATCCTCGAGCTGCATCGCTCTCTCAGTGCAGCTCAGGACCAAGCTGTACTCCTTGGCATGGTGGCAGAATGCAGCAAGCTGACACCATGTCTGCAACTCCACCACAGCATCAGTCCAGTTACAATTACACACCATGGTCACCAGCTTTTTGTAGGATGAGAGACAAAGGTAAAAAAAAATGAGAATGAGGGGCAGAAAATGTGTCAGTACAGGATAGTATATGAGTGTGCTAAATGAGTGATTAAGTGAAATATTAGAAGGATTTAACAAATGTCGCAAGCAAATAATAGACAAAACGACAAGAGACAGACACAGAGTGAGAGAGAGGGACATAAGGAGAGTGATGGGAGAGTTGAAGTGATTTGACGATAAGTGCAAAAGTCAAAAGTTAATAAAACAGTCTCATCAAGAACAGGGAATAAAAGAACATGAAAAAAATACATTACTCAAAAATAGGGAAGTTGAAGAAAGCAGATATTGAGTTGTGGGACAGCCAGTAGAGAAAAGCAAAGAGCAATTGATAAATAGGGGATTTACTTTAAATAAGAGAGCAAGGTAGACTTGGGGAGAAGAGGATGTGTGGAAGGTTAAAACAATGTTGGGACATCGGTTAAGTTAGAAAAAAGCAAATCATTATCAGGGTATGTGATAGAACAACGTATCCATCCATTTAATTTACCCTCACAAGGGTTGCGGGAGTACTGGAGCCGATCCCAGATAATTTCAGGCAAAAACGGGAGGGGTCAAATCAAAGTATGGTCATCCATTCAACAAGTGAAACTGGAAAACAAAGATGGAGGAACATACTGTTGAGAGACTAGGATCATAACCCTCCAAGTGACTGGAATTTTTATAGGACTGAAGCATCTCCACTGCAATCAGCACTCGAGTCATAGGTGATATTTCTTCATTCTGAAATGTTGGGATGAGAACATCTTTGAACTTTTAAGTTGGTAGCATTGCTTTACTGAACACACATAAAACTCTTGTATTCATGGTTCGTTATGAATGAACATGCAGTGCGCACATCATAAGGTAAACCTGTACAATAGTTAAGATTCAATAGAAGAGATTAAATCTTTGGCAAACAAAATAACAGTCAACTTTAGCTGATAAAATGTAAAAGGGCTATAAGAGATTATGTTAAGGTAATTAAATGGCAGCTTTAATGAACACCTAAACATATAACAGAAGGTAAATGTCGGGTTCACCAATCAGACATTGATTAAACAGGGCAAAAAAGGTAACAAAGACACCAGTTCAAGTCTCGCGGGGAGAGAGGAGAGGAACTGTCTCGTACAATTCACCATTGCACTCTCTGATTATCCTCTCCTCAGCACCTCTATTTAGTTTTAAGACACCCCTTATTTACATGGATGTTACAAAAAGGAGACGACAAGCAAAACAGTTGGAAACAAAGTGTACATGTTTGTTCATGTGCGTGTGCATGTGTGGAAGATTGCTGAATACATGTGTGGTCATCATTTCTTTAACAGGCAGCAGTTCTAACAGTTCTGAGGATTAGATGTTTTTGTTCTTGCTATCTCCTGCTAGGAGGCTGCCATGTTATCTAGAGCAGAGCAAAGCATTTCTTTATTGGAAGCAGATGGATGATAATTATGATCACAATTATTCCTACATTTATTGTTGTTATTGTCATTCTGTGATGATGGTGATGATTATAATTATTAAACATAGCTGCAAGGAGAGCAGAAAAGAATAAACCTCAAAATATGAAGCCTGCTCACTAGAACTGTATCTAATTACATTACTGCAGGTTGTAACATACAATGTAATTATGAAATGTTATTTCACAAATACTGTGCATATCAAATTATAAAAAAAACAAAAACCTCACTTGTTTCGAATGCAAGACAAGCAAGTTGAAAGAATAATTGGTTGATTGGAATCATAAATAATAAAACATTTTATTATAACACTGAAGTTCTCAGTATGCCTGGGAAGAAGCATCTGATTAGTTTGGACAAAAAAAGGAATATAAGAATATGGTGCCCTGTTAGTCAATTTTAGTGACAAATAATTATCCTCTTAACCTAACTCTTTTCATTTTTTGTATCGAGAAATGTGACAATGGGAAATTATCAAGACACTGCTGTGAAGATATTGCTATTGCAGTTCAGGTATGTAAACATGGCAATAATAATAACATACAGCATAATCAAAACATCTGCGAATGGCCCATAGTACAAAACAAATACCAAAAGAGATATGTGCTGCAATGGTCTTTTAAAAAGCACTATAGTAAGTAAGTTTCTTTCGGCTTGTCCCTTTCGGGGTCGCCACAGCGTGTCATCTCAGATGAACGCACATATATGTTTTGGGGACAAGCCGAAAGAAACTTACTATAGTGCTTTTTAAAAGACCTTTGCAGCAAATATCTCATTCGGTATTTGTTTTGTACTATGATACTTCCTTTTTAACATCATAGCAAACCAATTTGTGCATTGTTGTGCTCATATGTTTAAAGCCAAATGTATTGTTGTGTTAAAGTTCAACCCCCCCCCCAAAAAAAAAGAAACAGCAAAGTAAAGTATGTGGGTACTGTAATGGGTGAATGTAATGCCAGAAAAAGCAGCAACTCTTTTCTTACTGTGCTGCCAGGGCGAGTATTACAATAGAGGTGTCACAGATATATAACGCCAAAAACAGTTGCAAACCTTTCTTCAGTTTTATACCATAGAAAGCAAAGATTTAATGCAGTGGCATCTTCTTCCATCTTTCTGAGTAATGTAGGCAGTCCTTCTAGTTACACAAAGAGAAACCTTTGTTTTAAACTGCATATCAGCAACAAGGCCGAAAACTAACATTGAATGCCCATGACCTTCGATCCCGAAAGTGCCACTGCATCAAAAACTGCCATCAATGTTTATACCACCACATGGGCTCAGAAAACCAATGTCAGTAAATACAGTTTACGTCTACATCTCTAAGTACAACTCAAAACTCGAGTATCCAAAGCAAAAGCCATTTATCAACAACACTCAGACATCTAAGATGGAAAGATGCAAACTGGAGCTCTCTGGTCCAAAATTGGTTTGGGAAATTGTGGACGTCGTCTCCTGCGGGCCAAAGAGGGGAAAAAAAAAACATCCAGACTGTTTTGGACACAAAGCTCAAAAGACATCATCTGTGATGGTATTGTCCTGTGTTAGTGGGAATGGCATGGGTAACTTACACATCTGTTAAGGCACCATTGATGTTGAAAGGTACATACAAGATTTGGAGAAACATATGCTGCCATCCAAGCAACATCTTTTTTATGGACACCCCTGCTTATTTGAGGAAGACAAGTGCAAACAACTTTCTACATCTGTTACAACAGCGTTCGTATTAAAAGAGTGAGAGCACTAGAGAGGCTTCTCTGTAGTACAAACCTGGCTGCCATTGAAATGTGTGGCGCATTATGAAGCGTAAAATACGACAACAGAGACCCAGGACTGTTGAACAACTGAAGCTGTACATCAAGCAAGAATGGGAAAGAATTCCACCTACAAAGGTTTAACGATTAGTGTCCTCTGTTCCCAAATGTTTATTGATTCTTGTTACGGAAAACGAGATGCAACAGTGGTAAATATGACCCTGTCTTGGCTTTTTAGGAATGTGTCGCAGCCATAAAATTTTGTTTGAATATTAAATATATTGTCTTTGTAGTGGATTCAGTCAAATACAGGTTAAAAATGTTTTGCAAATCTTTGTAATCTGGTTTCATTTGTTTACCACAACATATCAATTTCATTGTAATTGGGTTTGTAATTAAACATGATATTTGTTATTGACAATCTGTAATGAGCTCAGAACCACGCTAGTTCTAGTAGTTGGAGAAGTTCCTTCCCATTATGTTCTTTGAGGTTTCAGTGTGATTGCTAATGTGAGCGGCGGGACCTCCCAGGGTTAGGGTCCCTCACCTTGAGCCACACAAACCCCAGACCCACAGTAAGGTGACATCTCAGGGAGGAGGGATTATACTTACAGTATAGAAAATAAGTAACACCCTGGTATTTTGCAAGTTCTCCCACTTAGAAACCATGGAGGAGGCTGAAATTTTCATCGTAGGTGCATGTCCACTGTGAGAGATAATCTAAAAAGAATATTCTAGAAATCACAATGTATTATTGTTTAACAATTTATTTGTGTAATACAACTGCAAATAAGTATTTGAACACCTGAGAAAACCAATGTTAATATTTGGCACAGTAGCCTTTGTTTGCAATTACAGAGGTCAAACGTTTCCTGTAGTTGTTCACCAGGTTTGCACACACTGCAGGAGGGATTTTGGCCCACTCCTCCACACAGATCTTCTCTAGATCAGACAGGTTTCTGGGCTGTCGCTGAGAAATACGCAGTTTCAGCTCCCTCCAAAGATTTTCTATAGGTTTTAGGTCTGGAGACTGGCTAGGCCATGCCAGAACCTTGACATGCTTCTTATGGAGCCACTCCTTGGTTTTCCTGGCTGCGTGCTTGGGGTCATTGTCATGTTGAAAGACCCATCCACGACCCATCTTCAATGCTCTGACTGAGGGAAAGAGGTTGTTCCCCAAAATCTCATAATACGTGGTTGTTGTCATCCTCTCCTTAATACAGTTGACAGCACTGTCCCATGTGCAGAAAAACACCCCCAAAGCATGATGCTACCACGCCCATGCTTCACAGTAGGGATAGTGTTCTTGGGAAGGAACTCATCATTCCTCTTCCTCCAAACATGGTGAGTGGAATTATGACCAAAACATTCAATTTTGGTCTCATCTGACCACAAAACCTTCTCCCATGACTCCTCTGTATCATCCAAATAGTCATTGGCAAACTTAAGATGGGCCTTGGCATGTGCTGGTTTAAGCAGGGGAAACTTCCGTGCCTTGCGTGATTTCAAACCATGACATCTTAGTGTATTACCAACACTCACCTTGGAAACCGTGATCCCAGGTCTTTTCAGGTCATTGACCAAATCCTGTCGTGTAGTCCTGGGCTGATTCCTCACCTTTCTAAGGATCAATGAGACCCCACGAGGCGATATCTTGCATGGGGCTCCACTCCAATTGAGATCGACCGTCATGTTTAGCCTCTTCCATTTTCTAATGATTGCTCCAAGAGTGGACCCTTTTTCACCAAGCTGCTTGGCAATTTGTCCGTAGCCCTTTCCAGCCGTGTGGAGTTGTATAGTTTTGTCTCTCGTGTCTTTGGACAGCTCTTTGGTCTTGGCCATGTTACAACTTTGAGTCTGATTGATTGTATGGGGTGGACAGGTGTCTTTATGCAGCTAACAACCTCACACAGGTGCATCTGATTCAGGAAAATACAAGGAGTGGAGGTGGACTCTTAAAGGCGTACTGACAGGTGCTTGAGGGTCAGAAGTCTCACTGATAGACAGGTGTTGAAATATTATTTTGCAGCTGTATCACACGAATAAATCATTAAAAAATCATGCATTGTTATTTCTGGATTTTTCTTTTTAGATTATCTCTCTCACAGTGGACATGCACCTACGATGAAAATTTCAGACCCCTCGATGATTTCTAAGTGGGAGAACTTGCAATATAGCAGGGTCTTCAAACACTTATTTTCTTCACTGAACGTGTATGTCCATGCCATAATTACTGCCGTTAACATTTTTGACAGAGAATGTGGTATGCTTTACAACATGACTTGTCTGAAGAATCGGACTCCCAAAGAGCAAATGTTTTAATTATTGACTGTAACGCTAACTGAAAGATTCAGCAAATGAAGGTTGTGCAGTGATGGTATTATTAGTATTATTATTGTTGTATGGACTGTGTGTGTTATGTCTTATAAAGTGGGATACTGCATTTGAAATACTTTCCTTTCACTGGTACGTTTATTTGAACTATCAGATATTGGGTATGTTATTGTGTCCAACAGGGGGCATATCATTATGGTGACTGTGAAGTAGTGAAAAAAGCCTTAGTTGAAGGTAAGTGTTTATGCCTTACGATTGGCTGGCGACCAGTCCAGCGTGGATCCTCCCTCTCACCCGAAGTCAGCTCGGATAGGCGACCCTAGTGAGGATACGCGTTAAAAATAAAAGGATGGATTTCATGGATGTATTTATGGATGGATGGAGATAATGTTGATCTGTCAAGACAGTTCTTTGTGTTTTATTGTGTTTGTAAAATAATGCTGATTTTCAAACTTGGACAGATTTAAGTGCATTTCTTACAAGGAGAGGCCAAATTACCATAGAAGCACATAAAATCAAGCCTGGAAAAGCTTCTCCAGGGAGGAAACAAAGGGAGTAATTTACTAAAGGTTTGCATGTGCAAAAATGGTCACACATACTTGGGTTAGGGTTAGGGTTAGCAATACAGTGGACCACTACTATTTGCAGAGATATAGACGGGGTCAGAATGCCCAACTAACACGCCCTATAAATGCATTTAAGACAAAAACACTCTTGAATAGCAGGGATAAACAAGCAATAAGGATTTTGAGGGTTGATTACCCCACAAATTTGAAAAAATAAAGAATAAAATAAAAGCTGCAAATAAGTCCACAGATTCTGAACCATGAGTATGCAGGTGTCCACTGTACTGAATATGTCCTGATCTACAAAACAAGCATACTAAGGATTTGGTCTCCCAAATGTTCAACTGCTGTGAAAGGAAGTGTTAATTTACGTCAATCTAAATTATCAAACCTATGACTACTACCACATATTCCGATGATACTTCATCTTTAAAGTGGTGGTGACACAAAAATCAAAGCTTAAAATAGGTATCGTTATCAAAAGTACAAATAATATCAATCACTTTGATGATAACAGTCGGGAAAAGTGAGCTGAGAGCGGTTTATAAAAGCGGAAAGTTGCGTCAATCTGACTGGATACAATGCGTATCACAGTGGCGGCCAAATTTGTCTGTGACATCATGACATCGCACTTGAGCCCTTGGCATTGAAAACGCGCTGCGCCAAATGTAATGGCAGATGAAAGAGAGCGATTTTTTTATTTTTCTGATGCCTCTTCAGAGACTGAAGCTCTTTTTAAGAAAACATCTCAGAAACGAGTGAAGTGAATGGGGCTATTTTACCATATCATTTTGAGCCATATTTAGACGATATGCACATCACTTCACCACTTACACCAGACTCCCCTACAGACACAGACGTGTGGGCCGACGAGGAGGACGAGGGATGCAATGAAATAGTCTAAATGACTGGCCCATAATTGTTCATACAAGATGCACAATGTCAGGACTCGATCTTTTGTTACGTTGTGAGAGAAGGGGACTCTTATGTCGATGGACGCGGATTTCTGGAAAGTTCCTATTTAGGACGAGGATTGCTTTCGACGGAGCTTCTTACTACCACCGCTGCTTTCGGGTAAATACACAAGTACTCAGACGCCACAATGCCTTCTGCCTTTCATCTTTTGGACATTTATGGAACATTCCCCTACTTGGAACATTCGCTGGAAATAACATTCAAATATTTGGAACATTCATAGGACTTTGGTGACTATACGTCATTTGGCTAGTTAGCTCATGTTACACGCAACTAAATTGTCTTTGTACTTCTATTTTGTGTTTTTTTTTCGTTAGTTTTGTGTTGTATTGTATTGTGTGTGATTAAATTGTCTTAAACCCAATGCAACTGCTTTGTTATATTTTGCTGGTTTGGCAAAGGGGATTTATTCAAAATTCACACGTAAAATTTGTCATAAACTGCACCCCCCCTTACTATTTTTTTTTTTACTAGCTCTATACACACCTGTGCAATCCATTTTTCACGACAAATCAGGCCTTTTGGAAACGTGAGATGACTCAATCCATCCTTCTGAACATTCGATCAAAATTCAGCAACACAACGACCCAGCATTTTGACAAAAAAAACAGAAAAAACACCTAATTTCTCGCTTTACAATAGGTAAATACAATCAATTCTGCAGCTGAAGTTATCTGCCCAATACGTCACTTATGGCTTCTTCTTTAACTCCCCACATTCCACAGATTTATCATGGCGTGAGATTAAAAATATATATCCGGGAACATTCTGACATGCTGTGAACAAATGGATAGTTCCATTCCGGCTGATTTTTTTGGGGGTAAAAAACATACTAATTTTCATGTTTTTATTGTCACGAGCACTTTAAATACAGCGTCAGAAAACCAGGTGAAAATGTCATTGGAGGCATTGGCAAAATGAGAGGGAATGTGATTCCAAACGTTTTCTGCTTGTCTAAACATTTTTGAAATGCCAGAAACAAAATCTATTGTGACATATCATTTATTCATCTTGGGCCAAAATGCAGAAAACCCCATTATTCATATACGTGCACTCTCTTTTGGACTACACAATCAAGGATAGGGATGCCCACTGCGTCGATCGAAATCATTTTAGAGGACAACAAAACAATGAAAATTAAGGATTTCGAAGAAGTTGCGAAAAATGCAGTATGACTGGAAATATGGTTGACAGAAGCTAATAAGCGAGAAAAGAGTCGAAATAATTTAGATAAGGGAAAAGTGAAAAAAGTAAAAGAGTGCAAAGAATCTGATGACTGTGACACTGTATCTGCGGTTGCCTGGTGGAATACGTCTGGACGACACCAGTGATTGGGTACCCCCATATCTTCTGCAATTAAAACAGCAACCTGAGAAGCGGCAATGACGACCAGTGGTCAACTCCTCCGCATACAGCAACCTGAGCAGCCAAGCGGCAATGATGACCAGTGGCCCCCTACTCCGCATGAGCACCAGTGCTTCCAACTGCTATGCTCCCTCCCCCTCTGCACACAACCTGCTGCTGCTCCCTCCTGCTCTCAGCCTGTTCAACTTGCTCCTGCTGCATGGGACAGGAAAAATGTGCCCTGGGTCTACCATCACCAGAAGTTACCAGACAGAAGGCAAAGATAGATCCGAACTTCCGCATGCCAATGATCGAGTTCCCCAGCCCAGACGGGTCAACCTGTCCTGGCATACGACAATGGAGGCTCATCGGCATTGAGGTCCAAAACCTTTTCTCCTCCATCTTGGAGCGGAGAATTTTGGCAAAAATGCTGAGATAGTGGCGTTATGAGCAGCTGCAAGTGAGCACTGCCTCTTGGAACTCAAATGGACCACGGGAAGTCCGCATGATAGCCATAAGGGAGGCATCAGAGATGCACTTCCAAGTCATGGATGCCTGCCTGCGTGCAAGGAGCAGAGGAACCAGCACCTGAGTACTTGCAGCCCCTCATGGACGTTTTTGAAAGGCATTCAGGACTTTCTAAACCAGCCAGTTTTGACGACGAGGAGAGTCCTTTCGGGTCCATCGTGAAAGCAGCATTTGTGGATGGTCTACGTTCCCCAGTGAACAAAATCATGGCTAGTACCATGATTGGCAGTTGGTCAAACAACAACCTAGAAGAAATTATGTGCTATGCCAAACACGCTGAGACCAAAGAATGCAAAGAGAAGAAGAAAAACAAGATAATTTAGTGGAGGCATCGCTGAATGCACACCTAATGATGGCTCCACTCACTCAAGGAAAATTTCAAAGCTGAGGACAGGGTAGACAAGGCATGAAATGTGGAGGGGAAAGAAGACGCCACAACACTGCCAACTGGGAGAGTGGTGACTTCGATGATGACACTTGCCACTACTGTGGAGTCGAGGGACATCGGCAAAGAGACTGCCCAAAAAGATGTCAAGATGGCATTTCTGACCGTCAGAGACGGTATGTGAGGCTCAACTAACATGGCGTTGCATCTGACTGATTCCTAATGGGCCCTGGAGCAGCGCAGTTCACCGGTGATACACAAACACACCTGCTGCCAACAGTCACTCTCCGCAATGAAGGAATGCTTGCTACTGATCATTGCATGCTGAGTTTCAAGATAAGATTATTGCTTGAGGGAAAGAAATTGCACCCCAACCACCAGATATTTACACAATTAGAAAATTGCCACCTATAACTCTTGTCAGGTGGTAGAAAAACCACATATCGTCTCTCCAGTCCGACCGATGAGTAATATCAGTTTCATTTACAAATATGGATTTCAATGTTTTGTAGTTGTTAATCAAAAAAATACTCATTGTTTGGGGAGTTTGTATTGGTTCTAGATCCTGGTCTATCACTAAGCATAGGATTCTGTCCAGGACGTGGTGTTGGCAGCTGATGAATTGAGGTGCCTACTGGCCTCTGCTGGTGAACAATCTTTGAAGCCTCACCGCAACTCCAAATTGCTTCCCAGTAGTGACACTGGTGGAGTCAGCTACAAAAATGTTGATTGAACTCCTAAGCTTTTATTCGTTGATCATATTAGAGGTGACATTTGTAATGCTTTCGGCCTTTCCCTCATTCAGATCCAGCATGTCGTGGTGTCTCCTCGTGGACCAGTGAGCACCATCGGGCTGGTAGCGCTTATCTCTCTCCTTTCTGATTCAGTGTTAGTCTCCTACACTGTGTAAAATGAAGGGCTGACATTCTAACAGGTGTGCTCGCTTTCAGTCTTTTAGATGGATATATTATATCCATGTCAGCACATTTTCTAGTGGAGTAGGCCACTTATTCAGGGGATAACTTTCTTGTATCCTGTACAGTTTTGTCCTTAGCATTCAGCTATTCCCAAACCTATTTTGTGACATCGAAAACCTCATCTGAACGTCCATAATTTGCACGTCAGGTGCATTCATGAAAAACTTGCACAACTTTCTCCAACTTTGCACTGACTGCTTGATCAAAGATTATTGGAAAGTTCAATTGTTCAATCCACAACAGCTTCACCTCCTTGGAAATTTTCTTCAGCCTATCTTTCTGGCCTTTGATCCCTGGTGCCATGTGTTTCACGTCGCCAATTATGTCTGTCTGTCTTTAGTGGCATTCTTGTTCTGTCCATTAATGGTGTTTGCAAAACTGGGAATGGCCCTCTCACCATTGTGGATTTCTTGAAGTAAATGACATTTTTTTCCCAAATGTTCTCGTTCCTCTCAACTTTGCTGTAACTCTTTCTGTGTGACATTCTGAGCCAACTATTCACTATGGAACAGCTTGAACAACACAATCTTCACCAATTCGCCATGGCTTATATACCTGATATGGCTTTAGGTATATAACAAATGACAACATATAACTAGTTTAACAAAACAGATTTCTCTACTCTACTTGGTTTATAATGTGAAAGTGAGATTAGAAACTTAAAAAATCAAGGATTCCGGGATAGCTATAGGCTATGATATATCACTAGTAAACAAGACAGATTTCCCCTCATTTACATGGCTTATACAGTGAAAGGAAGAATAGAAACTGAAACTACAGTATATTATGATGGCAGTACAACTTACACCTATCGTGGATTCAGTGCATCGCAGATTTCTGAGCCCAAAAAAAAAACCCGGATCGCTACATACTAATGCGCCATCTCCGGCGCAACGACATGGACCAATGAAGCAAAAAAAAAAAAAAAAAACATACATTAGTGCAGTACTGTAGCAGGAAGCCACATTGATGGGGTACAATGTGGCATCCCCAGCAAGCGTTCATTAGTAAAGTACAGTAGGGGGAAGCCGCATTGATCGGGTATGATGAGGCATCCCCAGCAAGACGCCAAGGACCTGTTAAGCAAAAAAATAAAAAAATAAAAGAAAGAAAAACAACAGCATACATTAGTACAGTCCTGTAACATCCCCGACGCAACGACATGCTGTACATTGCAGCACATACAGTGGCAGGATCATCCCTGGGTGATGTCAACCCCACTGCAACATGGACCAATCAGAGCATGTTTGAATTTAGTATTTCGGGAGCTGATCATCAAATGCAAACCAGCAACTCTTACTCAATTCCTGCTGTTCATTGTCCACCATTCCGACACAGTTCGATAATTCAACAGTACGATACTAGCGGAGGAGGAAGATGATGACAAAAGTTAAACTGCTGAATATGACCAAAGATTGCAGAAGTTACGCTTCCGTCGCGCGCCATGATGGCGTGGAGGAATCCATGGTTCATTACATAAAAAAAGATGAGGTAAACATCCGTAAAACCGCATTGTTAATCTTCAACAAGGAAGTGAAATGTGTGGTGACTCCGCCGAATGAGAGGCTTGTACGTATGGAAGCCGCGCCAGCTCTATGAATTGAAGATTGTCGAAAGAAAGCAGTGAGTTTCGACACAAACATGATCAGGATCAAAGCGAAAGCCCTCTATGAACAAATACTGCTCAATAACAACAATGAAGAGGGTGAAGAAAGTGCCGACGAACCTCAAGCCAGAACTAGCACTGGAAGGAGTGATTCTCCCCCTGGAGGACTTGGCTTTCCCGCCAGCAAAGACTGGTTTGCCAAATTTCAAAACTTAAAAAAAATTGTAATAGTGTGTATATTATATTTATAAGGTTCTATAGATAAAGATTTAACTAAGTACTTTTTTTAGTTTCGAATATGCAAGGTACAAATAGTTTTAACATATTTTACACTGTCTGGTACCTATATAAACACACATCCCCACTACTTCGCGGTTTTTCAATTAAATGTAGCAATATATCATAGTTTCTAGCTATCCCAGAATCCTTGACTTTCAGTTAAATTACTACTGTGTTTGTGGAAATCTGGGACCTTGACTCGGAATGGTTAGAGTGGCATAACCTATGAATACCACTTGCAGGCCAAACATCTTTTGATTGTTAAATAGTTCACACGTTGTGTAAATGATATGCACGATTGTCATTCTTGCTTTCCAAAATTGAAAAAAAAAAAAAAAAAAACTTTTTGGAAATTTACAAAAATTCAAGGAATCGGTAACTGGAACCAGTTCTCAACTCATGCCCCTCATTCTTAGGAAAACCTACTTCAGGGATTAATTTTAGAAGAGTTGGAATTTGACAAGTGATATACAACAAATCCTCCCAGACTGCGTGCACCATGTCATGGGTCATAAACACATAAGGACACACCGTGATTAAACATGATCAAACAGCTACCGTAGACCCTGGTTTGCTATGAAAGCCGAGATGAAATGTGGCAAAACAGAACACAATGCACCAGAACGTGACAAAACTTATACAGGACAATGGAAAGGCAGGTAAATACATACGCTTGAAATCCCACCACGGACCATCTCTAAGTATTTATAAGCCTCATTATGTGCTTGTACATTTTGTTGCATTTACCCTGTTGTACTTTGTTCAATACATCTGCACCATGATTGCGGTGACAGTCTTTAACAGTTTCAAATTTGTCCAGGTATCTAACGCAATCATGGCCTGTTACGTTAGCTCATCCTATTCCCTTGCGCTGTCTCATGATAATCTTGTTTTGTCCAAGGTATCCTGAATAGGAGCTGCCGCAGATGTTGGAAGCAAAGTAATTGCAGCATTGTTATACATTTCACAAACTGTTGATTTGGAACAAACGGACCAATCTGGACTATTCTGTACCAACAGAGTGAATGCTACCTTTTCATCTGTCTCTGTAGAACAGCCAGTCTGCTGCTGTAGGAGGGTCTTTATCCGCACCCATGTAGCCACCAGTTGCTTCTGCACAGCAATGGGTACTGTCTCCCCTGTGGTGTTGCAGTTGGATATAGAAAGGGCGTAGTTACACAGCTAAGAGTAAAGACAAAAAAACAAGTTATTTTTTTATAAGATATACAGCATAGTGTATTGTGTGACTGAAAGAAATAAAGCTTTTGAAAATATTGTACGGTATATTCAGCCAGATGCACTGCATAATCTACTGTTAATTGAACTGTAAATTGAGTATTTGTTTTAAAATCATCCTCACAAAATAATTATATCTCAAGGGCTTTAATATTATTTAACTGAGCGCAAAGAGTACAAAGAAATGTGACAAAAAAAACAGCATTTCACAGGCCAACACTGGAATACCTCAAAAGCTTTCTGGACCTTAAGAAGGGCATCAGGCTCGAGCACTGTAGCTTGGCCACCATTCCCCTTGTCAGATTTGACTTTTCCCTTGTCTTGTGGAGAGTTTTGCTCCATGTTGTCTGGTACAGCTAGATGCTGATACAAACCTCGAGCCACAGCATCACACAGGAGCACCAACAGAGCATGATTTCTACAGATGACAAAATGAATGTTCTATACTAAATATTTTGGGAAGGTTAAGTCATTAAAACATGGGGTTTAAGACAAAGTGGATGGACCAAATGCTTCACTCCTGCTCAGTGCTTCATATCACCTCACCAGCCGCTCCTGGAGGTAATAAGCTCAAAGCAGAAGCTTAAAGTGTGTATGGGTTTCCCTGTTGCTAGTCCCATTCTATTAGATGACATCCCGATACATACTAGAGGTGCACCTATGCTGTCTATTTTAAAAATTAAGTTTAAAACCCATGTTTGTTCCTTGATGTTCAACACAGCATGAGACTTAAGGCCTTGTTTTTGTGTCTTATTTGTTTTTATAGTTTTTAACTTTCTGACTGACTTTTTGTTTTTTAAATTGTCATGTTCAATGATGTTATATTTGATTTTTATTCATGCACTTTGTTTAAACTGAGTTGAGAAGATTCTTTTAAAAATACACCGCATGGGCAAAACCTGCCTTCAGCACATAAGACATTTTTAGTGGTCATTGTGGTGTATATATAGTTCTCTGAAACTTTGAAGGACTCAGCTTTTAATATTGAATTTAATTAGCAGCAGTTAAAATATTGACTTTTTAAAATACTGCTACTTTTTCTTAAAACATATAGTATCCAGCTACAATCTCACAAAGAGGACAGAGGAGATTAAGAGAGTCATGTACAACGCATTCCTACCCAGTGCACTCTGTCTTTTGGAACATCTCTACCAGGCTTTGGAAGGTGGGGATGAGACAGTTGTAGTGTCCAGTAATCAGCAAGTGCCTGTTGTAATTCCACAAGTAAATTGCAGAATTTGCCACAACCCAGGGTTCTCTGATGTGTGTGCCAAGCTCTGCGGCTCGCAGGAAAGTTGACGTGGCATAGGCAGAAAGATCCTGGATCCAGTCTCTGTGTGGAGTTGGGCAGAGAAGAATAACAATAGAAAAATTATTAACATGCTATAAACGCCAGTTAGAATTCAAGATTGTTTAATATTTTGAAATGTCATCAGCAGTAGACATGCTGTTGTTACACAATTGAATGGGATAGATCATGTTTAGGGTGGTCAATATCGGACAGATGCCATTAACAAGTGGCAGCTGATCAATAGAGGGTGCCCACCACTTGGAGTGGTCGACACATTACCTTGAATAATAATATTTAACTGAAATGCAATTGAAAAAGCATGGTCGATAACTGGTTAGTACATCTGCCTCACTGTTCTGAGGCTGAGGGTTCAAATCTGGGCTCCGGCTTTCATGTGTGGGGTTTTCCTGTTCTAGCATGGATTTTCTCTGGATACTCAGGTTTCCTTTCAATTTAAAAAACATGCACGGTAGATTGCTTGAAAATTCTAAATTGTCTGTAGGTGTGAGTGGTTGTTACTTTATACAGTATGTGCTATGTGATTGGCTAAAGACCAGTTAAGGCAATCGCCTCCCCTCCTCCCCCAACCTTGCCCAAAGTCAGTTGAGGTACGCACGAGCACAACCTTGACCCAATAGTGAGGATAAGCAGTAGAGAATGAATGGATGGCAATAATAACATAACATTTCAAAATATATTTACTGTGATTTCTGGTCTATATGCCGCACCCGATTATTAGCCTCACCCAGTACATTTTTAAAGGAAAAACCATTTTGTACATACATAAGCCGCACCTCTCTATAATCCTCATGTGCCCACATTGAAACATGAGACATTTACAGAGAAAGACGGGACAGAGAAAGAGTTTTAAGTATTAATAATATACCTTAGCTTTTCTTTCCAAACAGTGCCTGTGACGCGGCAGTAACATAGCAGCAATACGGTAGTAACACAGCACTAACATGGCTGGGTAAAAAAAACCTACCGGTAAAAGTCACTGAAACGCGGCAGTAACACAGCAGCAACACGAATCAGGCTCCTGAATCACGTGCTTTTATTACATCTGAAAGCTTTTTTAATATTTTTACATTGCTCAATTTCTTCCCACTGCCGTTTCTGACGTCTTCCCATCGATTCAATTATACCAAGTTTACGTGCAGCAGCTCTGTTTCCTTCTTTATCGGCCAGCTCGATTGCTTTTAACTTGAAAGCTGCGTCAAATGCATTTCTTCTTGCATTTTCCATGATGAGGGTCTGTTCATGCTAATTTTATTCATGCACAAAGCGCAAAGTTACATTAAACTTGGGTCTTCCTCGACACATATTTTCCACCTGTCTCACTCTTACCTTTTCTGCACAGGCGCCCCTGGTGAAAAATGCATAAATTAGCCGCATTATTGCATAAACCACAGGGATGAAAGAGTGTGACAAAAGTCACAGTTTATAGTCTGGAAATTACGGTACATCTATTTTAGGATGAACAAAGTAGTATTATGTAGAGTAGTTATAATGGTGTGACAAGTTGGTTCGTTCATCTCTGTTGTCTGGTAAGTGACGCAATGTTTATCCCGTCTGGGGCACACAATTCTTACATTACCTAAATAGAACAAATATAATCTATAGTAAATCCATGTTTAACACATAAATAATCCTAAATTGGGGGGCACAGTGGATCAGATTGTTGAGCGTTGGCCTCACAGTTCTAAAGTCCCAGGTTCAATCCCAGACCCACCTGTGTGAAGTTTGCATGTTCCCCCCGTGCCCGCGTTGGTTTTCTACGGGTACTCCAGTTTCCTCCCACATCCCAAAAACATGCAACATTAATTGGACACTCTAAATTGCCCCTATGTGTGATTGTGAGTGCGGCTTTTTGTCTCTATGTGCCCTGCGATTGGCTGGCAACCAGTTCAGGGTATATCCCACCTCCTGCCCGTTGACAGCTGGGATAGGCTCCAGCACTCTCCGCGACCCTTGTAAAGATAAGTGGCTAAGAAAATGGATGGATGGATGTATAATCCTAAATTGGATTTTTGGTGCAGATCTCAAATTGAATCACACCGAATGCCATCAATTCCTCCATTTCTTAATTGTTCTCCTCCTCCTGACTGAGAATGAGATATGTTAACGACTATCCATCCATCCATTTTCTCTCAAGCTCTCAATTTACCCGTTGATCTACGTTCCTACCCTAACCAGTGGGCACGAGTTGTGGGTCGTGACTAAAAGAACAAGATCCCGGATACAAGCGGCCAAAATTAGCTTCCTCCACAGGGTGTCCGGACTCTCCCTTAGAGATAGGGTGAGAAGCTCAGTCACCTGGGAGGGGCTCAGTGTCGAACCATCGCTCCTTGCATTCAGAGGATTGCATTGAGGTGGCTAGGATATCTGATCCGGAGGCCTCCCAGACGCCTCCCTGGTGAGGTGTTCCGGGCATGTCCAACCAGAAAGAGACCCCGGGGACGACCCAGGACACGCTGGAGAGACTATGTCTCTCAGCTGGCCTGGGAACACCTTGGGAACCCTCCAGAAGAACTGGAAGAAGTGGCTGGGGAATTGGAAGTCTGGGTATCCCAACTGAAGCTACTTCTCCCGCAACCTGACTCGGAGAAGTGGTACAAAACGGATGGATGGAAAATTCTTGAATAAGATGGGAAATCTTGCCAATATGCATTTTTTTCTTTCGGGTTGTCGCTTTGGACAGGCCCATAACCCTTGTGGGGATAAGCAGTATGGGAAATGCTTGTATGAAAAAAAATCTGCAAATAGGTGACTCCACAGTGCTCAAACTGCGAGCATATGGGACACAACTCTATGTTATATTGGGCACCATGTGTTTTAATTTTTTAACCAAACCTTTTACCTGTAAATAATCCAATGTGGATCATCTTCAGACACATCTACATCCTGTGGGAGGACTGCAGGACTGTTGAGCTGCACACCTTGCATTTGTAGCTTTTGGGCAGTAGCCTAAACAAAACAAATGATTTCATTTAAAACAAATAAAAAGGAGCACCTTGTTCATCACATGGGTTACATTCCAGAACTCAGAGAAATCAGCAAACCATTTATGCATCATACCAATAAAAATATGCATCTGATGTGTAGGTATTGTTTTGTCCAATTGGGGTTGCCATCCTCATGTTCTATACAGTAGTAGTGGGGAACCTGTGTGGCAAAATAACAGTGCTCTTATTTGCGTACAATATTTGGCTCGTCTTGTTCACTAAAGCAATTGAAAGTGTTGAGGGTTGTAGGCTATTAAATATAAGATCATGTTTACTGTAGACATGGATAGGGTTAGTTAGTTCTGCTTTTCAGTTCCAAATCAGCTTCATCTTTTTTTAAATGGAAAGGAATGTCAAACTTTGGAAATACATTCTTTTATGCACTCTTTCCTTCTGCCTAGTTGCTCCATAACCCTGCAATAACATTAGTCTGTGATAAAAAATGATCACAGCAAAATCCCATGGGAAAAATCTGGAATACGAAATGAGGTATGTTAAATTTAAAAATGGGCAATACAATGAGATCGCAAAACATAGAGCATTATATGGCAAGGGATGAATACACAGAATGGAGAACACAAAACAGAATAATGGAATGACCAAATACCCTCCAAGCTAATGTCTATTTCCTCATCCTTAAAGCATTGGTCCAAAATCCACACATGGACGATAGGAAAGAGTGAGGAGGCTAAACAGTTTCACACACCAATCAGTTAGGGAATTGTAGGAATAACTGTGATCATAATTATCATACATCTGCTTTGAATAAAGAAATCTTTGCTCTGCTCTAGATGACGTGGCAGCTTCCTGGCAGGAGATAGCAAGAACAAAAACATCTAATCATCAGAACTCTTAGAACTGCTGCCTGTTAAAGAAATGATGACCACACATGTATTCAGCAATCTTCCACACAGGCACACGCACATGAACAAACATGTAGACCTTGTTTCCAACTGTTTTCCTTGTCGTCTCCTTTTTGTAACATCCATGTAAATAAGGGGCATCTTAAAACTAAATAAATATAGGTGCTGAGGAGAGGATAATCAGAGAGGGCAGTGGTGAATTGTACGAGACAGTTTCTCTCCTCTCTTCTCGCGAGACTTGAACTGGTGTCTATGCTTCCTTTTTTGTCCTGTTTAATGAATGTCTGATTGGTGAACCTGACATTTACTTGGTCCTTCGAGCCGGATTTCAAGATACCTGAGGTTTCCAGGGCTGAGTTGACGTCCAGGCTTTCCGGGACTGGGCCTTGACTTTGCATCTGGAGGCTGAGGGTTGAAGAGAACCCGAAGGAAGTAAAGGCATCTCTGGTGAGTAGGACACTCCTACACTCATGAGGAATGAGTGAATGCGTGTCTGGGTGACTGCGGCAGAACCAAAGCTTGAGAATACTAGTCTCTATCGAGTAGACTAATTAGTCTATAAAACTGAGAAAAGGGCAAGGTCTGTCCTGTACGTGAGATCTGTGAAACGTGTGAATGTGTAAAAGTGTGAGCGGAGGTTCGCTACCTCATTTGAACAGGAAATTGAGTGACAACTGTTTGAGGATGCAGAGGTAAGAATTCTCCGCCACTTGTGGTAGAAGCTTGAGAATTACCTCAAAAAGAACGTAATTGTCACCCTGTTAACAGTGGCATTCCTGAAGATCACACTCCAGGGAGTGTGTATCAAGGGCAATTAAAAAATGCTCTTCATGCGAATTCAAATAATCCTACAAAACAATGAATTGAAAAACATTGGGTTGACAAACCGACTGGCAGCCTGTAACATTACATTAACCAAGCATTACACACAGAAAGAGTGCTACAAAATAAGAAAAAGAAAGTTGACACCTTTCTGACACAGGACGGAGAAATTTATGGAGATGAGGAAGAGAGCAGCCATCTCTCCATCAAAAATGTCACAACTAATGCTCCCAAAATGCAACTTTGCCCCGTATGTTTGTTGGGAAGAGATGGCTTGCTGAAACTAGGACTGGGCTCAATTCCCTCTCTGACAAGAAAAATAGAAGTAAAAAGAAAAAAAGGAATTACTGGGAGGACAGTTAATTATCTTACAAAATAGGAATCCAGCACTCTATTATTACACCTTAGATATTCCAAACAAACCTCCCACAAGAACAGGAGATTTCTTCCTGCAAACAGCTCAAGACGTGATTGAACAACCACAAAATGACGTAGGAAGTGACTCATTGCATGTGACTATGTAGTATAAGATACTGTAAACCTATAACAGCCCACAGCAGACAAAATGATGATTATGTGTACTCAGTTGGTATATCAGTTGTGGTGGCAGGAACAAGACTGACTGACAAACTAAATGCACTACACAAGGAATGGACACCACCACACACGTCATTACAACGGGAGTGGAAGAGTTTGGGACAATTTTTTTGGTAGTACGAAATGTTCCTGATTCAACAGAAAAAGAACCAGATTTGGATTGGGACGACTGAACTGTACAGACAATATCTTATTGGACAGTCTTAAACAATCTGAGACCAGATGTTGCTGTATTCACGGTGGTATCACAATCTACACAGACAATACTGGAAAAATGGAGGAATAGCGACAACTACATGGAACACAGTGACACATGCAGAGCTACTACAAAATGTGCTCATAGCAGTTCAATTACCAAAAGAAATAGCCATATGTAAATGTACAGTACATACATAAAAAACAGACAAAGAATCATTAGGAAATGGATTTACAGATAAAAAAGAAGCAGCAGCCAAAACCTTTATGGGATTAGCTGACCATAGAACAAATGAAGACATACTTTGAGATGATGTGTTAAACAAAATGCAATGACAAAGCTTACCAGCAGAACTAAAAATGTGGAAAAAATAAGGTACTACATTACAAAATGGGAATTATGTCAGCACAGATACAAAAAAATTCTACCAAAA
The DNA here is from genome assembly GCF_019802595.1 of Syngnathoides biaculeatus. Lineage (NCBI taxonomy): Eukaryota > Metazoa > Chordata > Actinopteri > Syngnathiformes > Syngnathidae > Syngnathoides > Syngnathoides biaculeatus. Next base: position 22,588,238 of record NC_084651.1, read on the forward strand.
ACATTTAAGTGGGCGGCAATCTTGAGCCATGGGAAGTCTCAGGTCTCAACAGGCGGAATGGTAGCCCTGGTACACAGGCATTACATGATCCGTGGATTTAACTTGTATGCAAACATTTTTTTTTGTTGGGCTTGTTTGATCTGTGTGCGACATAATCCACAAGGGAATGTGCATCCAAAACGTGGTCAGTTTCCTCAAGCTACACATCCATTCATCCCTCCATCCATGTTCTTAGCTGCTTATCCTCACAAGGGTCGCGGGGAGGGCTGGAGCCTATCCCAGCTGTCTGAGCAGGAGGCAAGGTACACCCTGACCTGGTTGCCAGCCAATTGCAGGTCACATGGAGACAAACAGCCGCACTCACAATCACACGTAGGGGCAATTTGGACACAATGATAGATTTAGTCTAACTACACATAGATTACAAGCACGTAAGGGTCTCATTCCATTCAAAACATGTTTGGGAGACCATACAAATGACTACAAATAATTTCCACACAATGAGAGATAGACGAATGATGAAGGAAAAAAAAACAAAAAAAAAATACACAAGTGGGTCCCTTTCAGGAGTTATTAAGAACCCCAAACATCTTAAAAAATTGCAAAAAGGTGCACTTGAATTCATTTGTTGATTGTAGGAAAGTTATTGCTTTTGAAACCATTGTTAACACGAACAAAACTAATTTGTTTTTATTGGCCACTTGTAAGATAGCCGTTCTCATTCCCACTGCCAAGGTCGCTGTAGTCCGGTTACACACGGGAGGGAGACTGCTGTCATACTGGCAACTAAACAGTTAAATGTTACTGTTGGCTGTTGGATGAAAACGCTACCCATTATTTTCATTTTTCTGTTCGAGTGGTACTTGTGGGAACCACTCAAGGTCCCACCCAAAAAAAAAAATAGATAAAATAAAATAAAAACAAAACAAATTGGTTAAGTACATACAAAAAAAAATGTGTCCAAAAGATTGTGTTGTTTGCACAGATCCACAGATAATACCAATGCTATGAATTGATAACGAATGCAAAAAAAAAAAAAATAAAAAAGTTGGGGGATTCTGTGTATCCAATAACATCTCTTGAAAAACAAAAAAACTGTTTTCTAATGGCGTGTCACTAGGAAATTTCACATGCATCAATTTGATAGGACTAGAAACAAATTGGGAATTTTATCAGCATTGATGTGTAAAGCCATTTTTGTGCCATTGTCATGGTGGTGCGGCAGTAACTGTCTTTTTTATTTTTTTTACGCCGTATGCCTTTCCTGATGCAACCCTTCTTCATTTATTCGGAGAGAGAGCTGGAGCCAATCCCAGCTAACATCGGGCAGCGGCAGATTACACCCCGAACTGGTCGCCAGCCAGTCGCAGTGCAGATGTCGACACCATCACTGAGCGGGAATCGATCTCACGCTGCCTTCACTTGAAATCTCCCTCAGAAGGAAACCCGAACTACAACGTGGCCCTCAAGAGAAATGAGTTCAACATCCCTGCACTACACCATCAAAAAAAAAAAAAAAAAAATGTAACAAGTTACTGTGCTTTAATAACCTTATTACTGCCATTTGTTTATTCATCCTATTTCTGTTTATGAATTAACATCTACTCGACATGCAGTTTTATCCGAACACTGGCATAGACTGAGCAAGAGCTGAATGACATGGACAAAATAGCAGAAAGAAACACGTGGATACACCTTACACACTGTAAAAGGTCATCTCAGCTGAGTCATCCAAGGGGAAAGGTGAGCAAAGACCACCATACGGTGGGTGCAGATTTATAGTAACTGAAAATACCTGAAGGCTGGTGAAGATTTAAAAGACACTTGACTCATTTAGGGGTGACTTGGTCGACATGACTTCAAAATGGCTAAATAATATGATAGCATGTTGGGCTGCAACATTGACAGCCGTAATGATATTTTTGGTCATATGCTACTTTTGGACACCTGTAAAGATGACAAAAATACATAACAACAGAACCAATAATTATACTCAGTCAACTATGCCTACCACACATAAGATAAAGAGGCGCAACCTCATTTCAAATAACTTTGGTAAACAACTATGCAGGAGGCATGAGGCATGGGAGGAGGACTCCATGTGTGCCTCCCAGTGAATCAGTTCAGCACTTTTTCAATTCCTTGGCAGAGTCTAATTGCTGGGCATTCAGTCCTTGAGCTTATGCTAAATGAAAAACTCCACTTTCTTCTCATCATTTGCCAATTTAATGCTACCTTAAACCCAAATGCCATACAAAAGAGTACGTATACTATGGAGGGAGTATTTTAACCGAAAAAGCCTGAGGAACATTTTTTCATTATTATGATTATCATTTTTACAAATAGGAAACAAAACTGGTTGTTATTAATGAAGAATCCAGCTAACAAGGTAAACTATAGTTACAGCACATGGATGGGCCCTGGGCCACTAATGCGTGTAATTCCAACAGAAATCCCAACACAATGTACCCTGGAGGTAATGACTAAAATACCTCCTAACACCACTTCTCAGAAATGGAAAAGTGTTTATCCAACAACTAAGGCAGTAAATGATAAACTGATATTTTCTACTCATGTTGCATTGGATAATTTCTCCTGTGTTAGCTTTACAGGGATGGATTTTAAGGTGGGAAGTCTCAACAAAATATGGTGTCATGATATCCATCTGCAAACTGCTCCACTGCTCTCATGCAGCGATTTGTTGTGGTGGTGTGTTGGTCGAAAGTTGTATGACACACTGATAAATGCAGCAGGAACGTGTACACTGGTATCACTGCTCTTATCTGTGACTGTGTTTCCATCAAAAGCAGAGGATATACAATTGGCCGCATCCATCTTTGGACCTCCCCTTGGGTTCTCCCGAAGGCGAAGGTCCTCTTGGAAAGATGGAGATCTGACATACATTGATGCAAATGGCATCCCAACGGCATACCAGATGAGTATAAGTCAGTTAACGAGATTGCTGCAGGATGGGAATCAATCTTGTTATGGATAACTCTGAATAAAAACGTTGACAGAATCAACTATTCACAATTGTGTGAATGTTGTTGTATTCCCTGCATAAAGGCATCACTTAACCAACTTATAACCACTGCTATTGCCCCGACAAATTCAAAATTGGCAGAAATGTATCCACTATTGGCATAGGAGAGTAATGACAGTGATATTGTTGACCACGATGATGACGTTATGACTTCTCTTCAAGACCTGTTCTCTGATCCAAAAGATATAATTTTCCTCCGAGTGTAAGCTGAAAAGGTGATCTATTAGATGAATTAAGGATTTGAGAAAAAGTAGGATAAACACGAGGATAATGTAGAAATAATTGGAAATAGTATTAAGTAACTGCTTCTGACTGCAATGAAGAAATGCTTTGCTCTGATCCAATTCAGTTACTGGTCTGCCTGCAATGAAGAATGCTTTGCTCTGCTCTAGAAAATGTGGTAGCAAATGTAGGATAAACAGGGGGGGGAAATGTAGGAATAATTGTGATCATAATTATCATAGATCTGCTTCCAATAAAGAAATACTTTGCTCTGATGTAGATAATGTGGCAGCCTCCTAGCAGGAGATACCAAGAACAAAAACATCTTATCATCAGAACTGTTAGAACTGCTGCCTGTTAAAGAAATGATGACCACACATGTATTCAGCAATCTTCCACACATGCCCACGCACATGCACAAACATGTACACCTTGTTTCCATCTGTTTTGCTTGTCGTCTCCTTTTTGTAACATCCATGTAAATAAGGGGCATCTTAAAACGAAATAAATAGAGGTGCTGAGGAGAGGATAATCAGAGAGGGCAGTGGTGAATTGTACGAGACAGTTCCTCTGCTCTCTCCTCACGAGACTTGAACTGGTGTCTTTGCTTCCTTTTTTGTCCTGTTTAATGAATGTCTTATTGGTGACCCTGACAGGAATTAAAAACAAAATGTGTAATTTCTATCCATTTTCTGAAAGGCTTGCCTACCTCAGCGGTGATAAAGCATATTTCAGCTAAAAGGCGCAACTTCTTGGGACAGGGTTGGTTTTCTTCATAGCTGCTAAGGTTTTCGGTAGAGCTTTCTTCCTCTGAACATTTTGATTCTGCATATCAAATTAGACAGTATATCAGTTAACCTTGTTTCCTGCGCATGGTACTAAAATAATTTATAAAAGGCATAAAATCCTGGGAACACCCAAAATATGACATAGACTATATAATAACAATCCAGCTCTTTTAATTTATTAATTCTTGTATTATTAATAATATTTAATTCACCAATTATAAAAGAGCATGGTATTTTTTTGGGGGGGTGTAATGTCATTAAGGTGAGGGTTTTCATTTAATGTAATGATTATATTAATGGAATAATTCATTACATTATAAATATTGGCAGAGGTCCCTAATAGAAACAATAACTGAGTAGTTCCACTGTAAAAAAAATAGATATGCAATTGCTTTGTTCTTATATAAATATGTTGTTTTCTGGTCTATACTTCCTGTCTTAGAATGCCCTTTTCATTAAGCATCTTACTGTGACACTTGGACATCTTGGATTTCGCTTCATCATAGAGTAAACAGAATCGACAAGCCACTCTGCATACATCCCAGACTTCTTGTTTTCTTGCTGTCTTTGCAAGTGTAGCCCACAACCTCAACCTAGATGAGAGAAGTTAAACAAACCGCATTGTAGATTATGAATTAGAATAAATATGGCTGTTTGCACATTTAACAGGTCCATTAGATTTTGTCCATTTGCAATTAGGGAAGCAAGTGTACAATTAATTAAGGTCAAATTACTTGAGAGTCGATGGTTTGGTGCTTGTAAAGTGAACCACTCATTCTAATCTTCCCACTTTTTTTTTTTTTTTTTTTACTACAATGATCTTAGCTGACGGCGGCATAGTGGAGCAAATGGTTAGAGCCTTGACCCACAGTTCTAAGGAACGGGGTTCAGATCCAGGCCCCGCCTGTGTGGAATTTGCATTGTCTCCCCGTGCCTGCGTGGGTTTTCTCCGGGCACTTCGGTTTTGTCAAACATCCTAAAAACATGCATTCATTGGAGACTCTAAATTGCCCCTCAGTGTGATTGTGAGTGGGAAAGGATGCTGGTTAATATGTGCCCTGCAATTGGCTGGCAATAATTAGTATTTTTACATTTTTTAATTTATTGGCCATTTCAATTTAGTTCATTCTGTGTTTTGACATAAACCTTGCCATCCATAAACTAATTAGAAAATTGTAGGGACATTTCCTAATTAATACAAAATCTACCAGAGGATAAGTTCTTGTCTTGTCGCGCTTCCATCGTGACCACAACTAGGGCCACGACCTGCAGCACCTCAACGAGAAAAACAACAAAAGACCAGTGACAAGTACGGCACTGGTTGATCTGATGAGCTCAAATGTTGCTTAAACGTAAAAGTAAATAGATGATAACCACTGCAGATAATATTTTTAGCAAGGTAACATGTAATTGTAACCAACTACATTTCCAAAGTAATCTTCCCAACACTACCATCCAATCGCAGTGCACATACAGTGAAGAAAATAAGTAGTTGAACACCCTGCTATATAGCAAGTTCTCCCACTTAGAAAACATGGAAGGGTCTGAAATTTTCATCGTAGGTGCATGTGCACTGTGAGATAATCTAAAAGAAAAATCCAGAAATCAAAATGTATGATTTTTTAACGATTTATTTGTGTGATGCAGCTGTAAATAAGTATTTGAACACCTGAGAAAACTAGTGTTAATATTTGGAACAATAGCCTTTGTTTGCAATTACAGAGGTCAAACATTTCACACTTCACCACATTTGCACACACTGCAGGAGGGATTTTGACCCACTCATTCACACAGATCTTCTCTAGATCAGACAGGTTTCTGGGCTGTCACTGAGAAACACGCAGTTTCAGCTCCCTCCAAATATTTTCTATTTCGTTTAGGTCTGGAGACTGGCTAGGCTTCACCACAACCTTGATATGCTTCTTACGGAGCCACTCCTTGTTTTTTCTGGCTGTGTGCTTCGGGTCACTGTCATGTTGAAAGAACCAAATCTCACAGAAGATGGCCGCGGTCATCCTCTCCTTAATACAGTGCAGTTGTCACGTCCCATGTGTAGAAAAACACCCCCGATGCATGATGTTACCATCTCCATGCTTCACAGTAGAGATACTGTTCATGGGATGGAACTCATCATTCGTCTTCCTCCAAACATGTTTAGTGGAATTATGAACAAAAAGTTCTATTTTGGTCTCATCTGACCACAAAACTTTCTCCCTTGACTCTACTGTATCATCCAAATGGTCATTGGCAAACTCAAGATGGGCCTTGACATGTGCTGGTTTAAGCAGGGGAAGCTTCCGTGCCATGCATGATTTCAAACTATGACATCTTAGTGTATTGCCAACACTCACCTTGGAAACCGTGATCCCAGCTCTTTTCAGGTCATTGACCAAGTCCTGACGTGTAGTCCTGGGCTGATTCCTCACCTTTCTAAGGATCAGTGAGACCCCACGAGGTGATATCTCGCATGGGGCTCCACTCCGATTGAGATTGACCGTCATGTTTAGCTTCTTCCATTTTCTAATGATTGCTCCAACAGTGGACCTTTTTTCACCAAGCTGCTTGGCAATTTCTCCGTAGCCCTTTCCAGTCGTGTGGAGTTGTACAGTTTTGTCTCTCGTGTCTTTGGACAGCTCTTTGGTCTTGGCCATGTTACAAGTTTGAGTCTTACTGATTATATGGGGGTAAACAGGTGTCTTTATGCAACTAAGGACCTCACACAGGTGCATCTGATTCAGGATAATTCATGGAGTGAAGGTGGACTTTTAAAGGTGGACTAACAGGTCTTTGAGGGTCAGAATTCTCGCTGGTAGAAAGGTGTTCAAATACATATTTGCAGCTGTATCACGCAAATAAATCATTGAAAAATCTTACATTGTGATTTCTGGATTTTTCTTTTTTGATTATCTCTCTCACATGAACATGCACCTACGATGAAAATTTCAGACCTCTCCATGATTTCTAAGTGGGAGAACTTGCAATATAGCAGGGTGTTCAAATACTTATTTTTTTCACTGTAGAAACAACCTCTCATACACACACAGAATCCATACATCAGGAAAACGTCGACTCTTCGATTAACCTAACATGCACGATTTGGAAATATGAAAGGAGGATCCAGAGAAAACCCACACAAGCACGGAGAGAACATGCCAACTCCACATGAGCCGAATTTGAACCCATTACTCAGAACTGTGCTCACCACTATACCATCATGCCAAGATGCATTGGTCTTAAGTAGTTACCCAGATAATAAAAGACACTTAAAAAAAGCAATAATCTGAGCAGCTTGACAAATATAATGATCATACAAGTAGGACTTATACAGGAAGACACATGCGCCTTTGTTGTCATTGTTTGTACATATAGTACGATGAGAGTTATACGATGGAAAGAAGATTCCCATCACTCACTTATACCTCTCTGTGTTGTCTGCATTTTCTCCTTGTCGATCCAGGTAGCCATCCAACTTCTGTACAGCTGCATAGTAATTGTGAGCTTCAGCAGAAAGCTGAGCTATTGGGCCACATCCAACACTGACTTTGGTGACTAGTCAAACAAAAGTCAATTATGTTGCAAAGTTGTAATTTCACATTTCATGAGGAAGGTTCTGTAGAGGTCATGAAAGCACAAAATAACATTTGTGCTTTCTTAGACTTAGTGTAAGTGACTGACTATACTTTATCTAAAATTGACCAAATGTACATGTTTATGCAAAGCAAAAATATACAATTCAGTAGGAGGAAATGTGTGTATCAAAGCTCCAGTCATGTTAAAAAGAACTTCAAACGTGACGTGAAAGACACGCATTCAAGTTTCTTGTTTCGATCTCATTTAGACAGGCCATGAATTGAGCAGCACTCGGGGCATTTCATATATAGTAAATCAATTATGAAGAACGCTTGGTAAATGCAGTGTTTCAAAGAGTGCTGTTGCTAATTCTTCACTGTATTTTTTACCTATGTTCGTTATTAACCACATTACTTTTAAAGTAATCTCCCTCACTGGAATGTCTTTTTGAATACAATGATAACATAGTAAATGTGAAACAATGTTAATGTATATTTTTATGCTCGCCTATAATGCTCTTCAAAAAGGAAATCCATTTCCTCATTGTAAAAGAGGAATGTGACAATCGCGTGCCATTTTGACACAAGTGCATGCAAAATATTGGGCCCGAGTATGTTTGTGAAAGGTTTTCTTTTTAAGTTTTGAGAAAAAGATGTGTGAGGTGTGTTGAGAGCCAACTACTGTGAATGAAAACTGAATATGAGGAAGAGGAATTTGTACTTTTCGAGATGTTGTCTGCATTCAGGACCATCTGGAAATCAGCAGGTGCCAATAGCTGACCCACAGTAAGCAGTAAGGGACGGCAATCTGTATTCTGTTGAGGCTGCCTGTCCTTGACCTGAATGAAAAATGAGAGTTTACACTATATAGACAAAAGTATTTGGCCACATCCATCCATCCATTTTCTTAGCCGCTTATCCTCACTAGGGTTGCGAGATATTTGGCCACAGTTAAAATCAAAATATTTTGCCACCAAGACACAATAAATCATAACCCTAAAATACTGCTCAATGTCTCCAATGTTGAGTCCATTCATTAAATCCTTCATTCAGTCTCAATTTGTATACTTATGAATAGGAAATAAATATTCAATAATTTTTAAGTATATTGTACGAACTGGTATGGTTAAAATTAGCCGTTGTGTGAGTTTGTGCTTTCAAGACATATGAACTTGGTTTGAAACCACACAAGCATAGTCAATAAAATTTGAAACCAGACCTGATCAGACCACATGAAGTACCATTGAGCTATATTTACACTTGAAGCCAGAAGTTTACATACACTGTGCGAAAAAACACATTTGATTTTTTTTGTCTCACTGTCTGAAGTCAAATCAGACAAAAATTCTCCTGTCCTCCTCCAGTCAGGATCCGCAAAATTATTTAATTTTGTTAAAAGCCACGGTAGTAAGAGAGAAATTGCAAAGAGAATTTAATATTTTCTTTGAGCCTAAAAGTTTACATATATTTTCTTACTTTCGAGTAGCAACTCCTTGAAACTGCATGACTAGGGTCAAACGTTTTGGGTAACATTTCACAAGCTTGTGACAGTACTCAGCTGGAATTTGACAGTATGCTCAGGGTCATTGTCCATTTGGAAGAACCAATTGCACCCACGTTTTAGTTTTCTGGCTGATGACTTGAAATTTTGCCTTAATATATTCATGTAATGTTCTTTCCACATGATGCCACTTTATGAAGAGCCCCAGTTCCTGCTGCACAAAATCCACCCCACAATATGATGCTGCGACCTCCGTGCTTCACAGGTGGTGTTCTCAGGTCTCCAAGTGATTCATTCTGAAATTTTCAGGCCGATTTCTTTTTATTTTCCCATGATTTCAAACAAGTATGCAGTGTGTGTGAGGTGTGGCCTTAAATGTATCGCCAAGTGTAACATCAATTAAATTACATGTTGTCAGTTAAATGTTGTCAGGAGTGAAGGAGCCATGACCTCATCATCTGGACCTCCCTGTATTCTTTAAAAATATAATGTGGTATTTTGTGTGTGTAAACTTTTGACCTAGATGACAACAATATTATATTCTCTAAGAAATTATCTCTCTCGTTATTGTGACATTTTAGCAAAATTTATTGACTGGACAGGAAATGTTTAGTCTGATTTGACTTCAGTGAGAAAAAAATAAAATGTGTTTTTGCACAGTGAATGTAAACTTATGGCTTCAACTGTAACTGAACCCGTGAGCAGGGTTACTGTGAACCTGACTACTGACTGAATTGTAGTTATAATTTAAATAAAATAAAAAATAAAATATAAGGGATTCCTCTCTACTTTAAAACTATTTCACTCTGAACAACATAAATTAAATTGTCTGAATAAAGTCAGATTTACAGGTCAATGTATAATTTTTTTTATATTCTCTTGTATTCCATCCTATTAAATGTGGGGTAGTATCCTTTCCCTCATACACACTGCTTTGTGTAGCACCCAGAAGTATTAAAAAGTTAAAATATGGGACACAAAGTCCTGCAAACCTGCTGCATAAGCATCGCAGCTTTATCCTCAGTCCGTGAGGGTGATTGATAAAGGTTTCTTCTGAGCTGCAGGAGGTGGAAAGCTGATGACAGTCTTTCTTTTTGTGTGCCATTATCCAGCAGCATGGCTTTCTGGAGGTGACTCATTGAGGCTTCAAGGAGTCCATCCTCCTCTTCAGTCACCGCAAGCTCTGCATGGACCAGACATCGAACTGGGAACAGCATGCTGGAAAGAGGAATTCTTATTATAATAATAATTATTATTATTATATATACCATCATTCACCATTCTGGACAAACAAACCAGGTATATTTTTACTTTCCTTACCGGTTCTTATTTATACAATACTTATATTATACTATAAAAAAAAAACAATCAAGTACACTCAAGTAATGGTATACTTTTGTTACTATACAACCATCAAATACTATGACTTACTGAATGATTGACGGATTGACTGATTGATCAATCTGTTATTTAAACCAGCCTTACAGTTAATGTTCTAATGTGTATTTACATCTCTGCTTGAATTAACATTACTTAAGAGAAGTCGGAAGGAAATACAGTCACTTCGGCAAAGTGGAGCCTCCTTTATAAGTAAACAGCATCCAGACCTGGAGTGGCCATCTTACACTAATGTTATTGTGTTATTTTTATAGTCCCCGGTCCTCAAAACAATGAAGCAGATGTGCTAACTAGTTGACCAGGTATACGTACACAAATCCAATTAGAATCAAGTTGGGAAATTGTGTTAATACAAAACAGAATACAAAGATATGCAAATCATCAATCCATCCGTTTTCTTAGCCCCTTATCCTCATGAGGGTCACAGGAGTGCTGGAGCCTATCCCAGCTGTCAACGGACAGGAGGCAGGGTACACCCTGAACTGTTTGCCAGCCAATCGCACGGCACAACGAGACAAATAGCCGCACTCACAATCACAACTAGGGGCAATTTAGAGTGTCCAATTGATGTTGCATGTTTTTGGGATGTGGGAGGAAACCGGAATGGCCAGAGAACACCCACACAGGCATGGGAAGAACATGCAAACTCCACACAGGTGGGGCCAGGGTCTAACTATGAGGCCAGCACTTTACAGCTGGTCCACTGTGCCGCCCTAAGCAAATCATGTTCAACCTATATTTAATTGAATACACAACAGACCTTTAAAGTTCAAACACAAACTTTGTTTTTTTAGGAAATACTCGTTAATGTCACCGATGGTGTAGAGCAGGGCTCAGCAACCTTTTTGAGTGTGAGGGCTACTTGATGAGCACTGATCGTATGAAGGGCTACGTGACCTGTTTGCGGCAAATTTCAGACTCAGTTCATTACACGTACATAAAATATTTTTGTTTTAATTTATTGTAGTAAATGACATTACAGGTATTTTAAAAGCAAGCAAGCAAGTAAGCAAGTCAGATTCAGAATTTAAAGCACAAATATTATATTATAAATAAATAAATATAAATATGTATATAAATATTATAAATTTGCGGCCTATGGTATTTTTAGAACATACCACGCGGGCGCCTTATATGGTCCTCGCGGGCTACCAGGAGGTAGGAGTCATGGGAGAAAGATTTGTCTTCAGATGAGACGAAAATGGAACTTTTTGGTTATAATTCCACCAGCCATGTTTGGAGGAAGACGAATGATGAGTTCCATCCCAAGAACACCATCCCTACTGTGAAACATGGGGGTGGTAGCATCATGCTTTGGGGTATTTTTATGCACATGGGAAAGGTGACGCACTGCACTGTATTAAGGAGAGGATGACCGCGGCCACGTATTGTGAGATTTTGGGGCACAACCTCGTTCCTTCAGTCAGAGCATTGAACATGGGTCATGGCTGGGTCTTTCAACATGACAATGACCCGAAGCACACATCCAGAAAAACCAAGGAGTGGCTCCGTAAGAAGCATATCAAGATTCTCGCATGGCCTATCCAGTCTCCAGACCTAAACCCAATAGAAAATCTTTGGAGGGAGCTGAAACTCTGTGTTTCTCAGTGACAGAACCAGAAACCTGTCTGATCAAGAGAAGATCTGTATGGAGGAGTGGGCCAAAATCCCTCCTGCAGTGTGTGAAAACCTGGTGAACAACTAGAGACAACATTTGATCTCTGTAATTGCAAACAAAGGCTACTGTACCAAATATTAGCATTGTTTTTGTCACGTATTGAAATACTTGTTTGCAGCTGCATCACACAAAAAATCCTTAAAAAAATCATACATTGTGATTTCTGGATTTTTCTTTTTAGATTATCTCCCTCACAGTGGACATGCACTTACAATGAACATTTCAGACCCCTCCATGTTTTCTAAGTGGGTGAACTTGAGAATTGAGAAGTTGTTGAACCTTCTTGATGATCTCTGAGATGTTGTCTGTCCAGAAGAGGTCCTCAGAAATCAGGACGCCCAGAAACCTGAATGTGCGGACTCTCTCGACACACCTGCCATTGATGAAGAGCAGAGCTGGTTCAGTTCTGTTCCTCCTGAACTCGACAATAACCTCCTTTGATTTTATTGTGTTCAGTGCCATATTGTTGTCAGCACACCAGGTTGTCAGCTTCTGGACCTACTCTTTGTTGGATGCCTTCTCTCCCTTTGAGATCAGCTCAACCACTGTTGTGTCGTCAGTGAATTTGACAATGACAATGACAAACTTATTAACTGGGCTGCAGTCCTAGGTGCAGAAACAGTGCAGAAGGGGGCTCAGCACTCAGCCCTGTGGTGAGCCAGTGCTCGGTGTGCGCGTGGAGGAAATGTGTGAGATGATTCTTACAGTCTGGTGTCTGTTGGTCAAAATGTCCTTGATCCAGGTGCATGTGAGATGAGAGATGCCCTGGATGTCCGGAGTTTAATCATCAGAATGTCCATAATGATTGCATTAAAGGCCGAGCTATCATTAACAAAGAGCATCCTAGCGTAACTCTGTGATTGTTACAGATGACTAAACACAGCTTACAGAGCTATGGCGATGCTGTCCTCTGTTGATCTATTTGCCCGGTATGTGAACTGCAGCAGTGGGATAAAAACAGCTGCAGTCGTGGCTACAGTTAACTCCCTTCGGACATGAAAGGCCTCACATTTATTGGACATGTACTCAATGCAGGTGAACAGTGTCTCTCAAAAACTACACTTGTTGCACTAGTCATCATGCACCCACGCATAGAGCTACCCACCTCTGCTTTTGCTGGAGTTTCCAGTCCAATCCCACCAGTGCAGCCTGCTAGCTACATGTTAAGATCTGGACGGTTCAGGTGAATCCAGATCTCTATTTTAATGAGGACACAGCAATCACAAACACAGTGATCATCTGGACATTGTAATTCCAGCTCCTCCATTTAGTTGATGATAGATCTGGCGTTGATGAGGTACAGGCTTGAACGAGGTGGTCTGTCTCTGTTGTTTTCTAGCCTGAGCAAACAGTCAGACTGATAGCCCCACTTCTGCTTCCTTTCCCTTCTCCGCCTCTGCCACTTCGTTTGCCTGACAACAATCCACAGGGAGCCCGGCAGCCTCGCCACCTCTTCTGGAATGTTGTGGTTATGGTGAAAGTCACTTGAAACTGATATTTCGTGTCGGTATCCTAAGTCGAAAAGTTCCTGCTGGGTGTAGCAGTGTGGTGGCGAGGTGTACATGAGCGAAGAGCCCCCCAAAAAATACAAAACTCCAATAGAAGCACTAATAAGGACCATCGTGACCATCTACGCCGCCATCTTGGCAAGTTTAACACAATGTCACTTGACGTCATCGGAATTGGGTTTGCACAAAGCAATTAATAATACTGTACTGTGAATAAAGATAACATTGTGAATTGCAAAGTAAATCCAGAGGACCGTTATTTATTTCAGATATCATGTCAAGTCCTATCACCAAAAAAAAGACTCAAAATTACATACCATATCCCACGAGTATTGGTGTACTAATTTGTTTCCCACACACATCGATGCATAGCTACAGTGATAAATACCCAGAAAGAAAGACAGACAGACACTTTGTAAGGAGTGATAATTATTATTTCTTGTAATCAGATAATTGCCGTTAGCTATCTCCATAAATTGGTTCATTACATTTTCAGTGAGAGCTTTCTATCTTACCATTATAATGACCAAAAAAAAAAAAAAGTTTATGGGACAACAGACTAAAGGCTACAATCATTTTTTCATTGTATTAATGAATAAAATCAATGAAATTAATTACCATTGCATGTCCTCCAGTGCTTGGGCTACCCGTGACAGTGACGTCTTAACATGTCTGCGGAGATTATGCTGCAGCAGTGGAAGACAGAAGCTCCACTGGGTCGCACACACCGCCTGCACGGCTTGAGGGTCCCCTTCTCTAACAGCAGCCTGCAGACACTGATTTAGCTTTGCAATCGCTTTTAGACGGGCCTAGGGGAAAAATAAAATCTTCTGAAGCAATGACAACAGACAACCCATCACTGACTGTGCTAAAAAAAAAAAAAGGGATATGATCTAAGTAGGCGCCACGGTGGCGCAGCTGGAAAGCGTTGGCCTCACAGTTCTGAGGACCTGAGTTCAATCCCAGCCCTCCCTGTGTGGAGTTTGCATGTTCTCCCCGTGCCTGTGGGGGTTTTCTCCAGGAACTCCGGTTTCCTCCCACATCCCAAAAACATGCAACATTAATTGTAGACTCTAAATTGGTGTGATCGTGAATGCGGCTGTTTGTCTCTATGTGCCCTCCGGTTGGCTGACAATCACTTCACTTCACTTCCCGCCTCCTGCCTGTTGACAGCTGGGATAGGATCCAGCACTCCCCGCGACCCTTGTAAAGATAAGCGGCTAAGAAAATGGATGGGTGATCTAGAGAATCTGATCTAGAGCAAAATAAGTGTTTTCGCAAAGGCAATAAACATTCAGTAACAAATATCGCCAACACCAAAAATGAAGAATTCCAAACCAAAAGACAAAAGGTCGTCCAAATCAGCTGTCAATAATACAGTCACGACATACTGCGACTAAATACAATGACCAAAAGCCAGAAGGTCTGTAATAACCTAATTAGCAATAGCTTCATAAATCAGATCTGCATTGACAGAAACTGGTGGTCTTTGTGTTTCTTGAATGAAAAATTAGAACCTCTAATATCGAGGAAAAGCTCAAATTTCATTAGTGTAGCAACCCTTCAGAAATGTATTGAGGTTTTTTCATTGCTAGGATCTGTTCATAACAAAAGCAATGTGTTGTTGTCCAACACACTCGGTTATGGAAACAGTTAACAGTTTATCTGACTAGTGGTTGCAGGGAGTACTGATGTTGGTAACCTTTGTGAATTTACACCATCCATCCATCCATTTCCTGAGTCGCTTATCCTCAAAAGGGCAGCAGGAGCGCTGGAGCCTATCAGTGCTATCTTCGAACAGGAGGCGGGGTACACCCTGAACTGGTTACCAGTCAATCGCACGGCACATTGAGACTAACAGTCACACTCACAGTCAGATCTAAGGGCAATTTAGTGTGTCCAATGAATGCATGTTTTGGGGATGTGGGAGGAAAACAGACTTCCCGGAGAAAACCCACGGAGGCACGGGGAGAACATGCAAACTCCACATAAGGATTTTCACCCCATTTCTCAGAACTGCCAACAATCTAATCCGATGTGCCACCGAGCTACTGAATGTAAAACAAATTTAGTTAATTTAATGCATACCAAACGCACACTAAAACAATAACAATAATACTTGAGTCGAACAGGGATTTCAACATTTACTTCAAGTACAAACAAGTATTTTTTTCAAATGTTTTGATGTTTTCTATTTTTTTCTATTTTTTGTGAAGTATTTTTTTCTAAAAACAGTGAAACTATTAACTTTGAACTGCTGACCAAACTACTAAAGTTAGTGATTGGTTAATAATATGTTCAGAGAAGTGTTTGATGATGAAGCACCTCAACACTGGATTTGGAGTAGTCATTCATCTTGGTCTCTTTCTTACGGAGATTTATTTCACAGTTGATACACTCCATTATTATTTGTTCACCGATACTCTAAAGGAAAGAAGAATTTAAGAGTCAGTGTTTGATGGAACTAAAAACAAATGTTACACAGCATTTTAAACCCAAGTTGCTATTTATACATTAAGTATGGGAAGGCTATTTGTGGCATCGTTTATTATTTTTTTTTTTTGTCATCAACCACTCATACAAAACACTACACAATGAGTACACCATTAAAATTTTGCTAAGAACAAGAGAATTACAACAGTGTACATATCGATCTATTTTTCAATGCCTGGTGCTGGTTTACGATTTTAGGACTGTATTCGCCACTCACAGTCTCCCCTGTTGACTTTAGCTTTTTTAAGCATTTTGTAGCCACTTTGTGATTCTTCCCTTGCAAGGCCAGCAAAGCCAGCTCCAGGAGGAAGGAGACTCTGCAATCCAAGACAAAATATAATACTGTAGTATATACAATTCGGGTTGTGATGTAATGTATATCCATAAATGAGTCAGAAGACAATAAAGACTAATGAGTATAAAATTTAGAGGCAGTAGCCCGAGCCAAATTATGTCCACCTCTGGCTGGAGAAGCTCTGACATCAGAACAAGTGTTATTTGACCAATCTTTACTTCAATTGCATTATTACACGGCACTGAAGGATTGTACTTTATCCGAAACAAATGGAAGTCTCACTTAAAAGGGACTAAGAAGAAAAAAAAGCTGTGAATAGTCCTTTTCATAATTAATATCTGTGGTAAGGGTTAGGGTTAGTCTGTTGCATTATGACAACACTGACAAAAACCTATAGCTATCAATTTTTTGAGCAGCCTATCCTCACAAGGGTCACGGGAGTGCTGGAGCCTATCCCAGCTGTCAACGGGCAGGAGGCAGGGTACACCAGCCAATCACAGGGCACATTAAGACAAACAGCTGCACTCACAATCACACCTAGGGGGAATTTAGAGGGTCAAATTAATGCATGTTTTTGGAATGTGGGCGGAAACCAGAGAACCTGGAAAAAGATCCATGCAGGCACAGGGAAAACAAGCAAACTCCATAAATATGAGACTGGGATTTGAACCCCAATCCTCAGAACTGTGAGGCACACAGTCTTAACAGTTGTTCCGCCTGAGAAAAACACTTTATCCAAAATGTATTTAAGTATATTTAACTGAGTATATATAGTGTATTACCAACTTCAGCTTTTCAGAGATGTTGCATAAAATTACCTATTATTTTTCCAACATTCAAGAGTGCAGGTTAACCAGAGAATTACACACAACCTAAAAAGTGTATTTGGCCGATGCCAGTCCACTAGTAGATATGGAGAGGCTATTTGCTGCACTTAAAACTGTTACATAATGAAAAAAAATACGGTGCCACGCTCATGTTTGAGCCCGAATAGTAAAATTGTCTTAATACTTCATACAAAGACCTATCACTTTCATACATGAGGCGTACTTCTTTTTACGATGTCATTTCTGAAGTGTGTTCGCCTTTTCTACCAGTGTAGTCAAATGTGTCGTGGCATTTTCAAACTGTTTATGGAAAATACGACACCGACATTTCGCCGAAAAGCAAGCTGAGAATGAGTAAAGTGAACGCATTAAAATCCCAATTGGCTGGACAGCAGTCACTTTTCACACAATATAGTTCAACAGCGAAAGCCACCACTGAAGAATCGTTCCGGGTTCGTCACATCATTGTTCATAACAGGAAGTCGTTCCAAGATTGAGAGATGGTAAAAGATGCATAGCTGACTCGTTGTTCCGAAAACAAGGCGTAAATATTATCTTCAATAAAATCCTTGCAGCTGTAAAGGAGTACAGTTACACGGCACTGTGAAGCCAAGGCTGATGTGTGGAAGGACATCGGAGATTGTGTTTCTCGCTGCAGTTGGACGAATCCACTTACGTGAGTGACACAGCCCAGGTGTGTTTTGCATTTTTGTAGTGGGTAGATCTTTGTGACTTAGACATTCTATTTCATCATTGGTCATTCTAAAAAAAATAATAATAAAAAAAAAAAGATGCCACCCCACACTCACGATCGATCACGAGAGGCTAGCTGCTTGAAAAGTAGATCTTGGAGTAGAAAAGTCTGGGCACCTCTGCTGTACATGAATTGTTTGATTTTTCGAAAGTGAAGAGACCACTTTGTAACCAACTCCCCTGTTTCAGGTCAGTCAGGATCACCAAAATTATTTTGATAATCTCCGCAATAATGAAAGAGAGAGAATTTCTTAGATAACGTTATTTTATTTTATTCGAGATCAAAAGTTTATTTAAAGTTCCTTAGTATTGACTAGCATTTCTTTTGAACTGCATGACTCGGGTCAAACTATTTTGGGTAACATTGCACAAGCTTCTGACAGTACTCTCCTGCAATTCTGGTCCATTCGTCCTGACAGAACTGGTGTAACAGAGTCTGGTTTGTCTGTTGCCTTGCTTTCACATGCCTTTTCAGATCTGCCCACAAATTCTGGATGGGATTCGGATCAGGGCTTTGTGATGCCCACTCCAATACATTGGTTTTGTTATCCTCAAGCCACTTTTTAACCATTTTGGCAGTATACTTAGGGTCACTGACCATTCGGAAGGCCCATTTGCCCCCAATTTCTATAGCTTCCTGACTGCTGTCTTGAAATCTTGGCTTAATAGATTCATGTGAAGTTCTTTCTTCATGAAGCCAAGTACTTTATGAAGAGGTCCAGTTCCTGCTGCAGCAAAACAGCCTCACAACATGATGTTGCCACTTCCATGCTTCACAGTTGGTATGGTGTTCTCAGGTCCACAAGCTTCCCCCCTCAGCCCCCAGATGCAATGTTGGTCATCATGGGCAAACAGCTCCACTTTAGTTTCATCAGACCACTGGACACAACCCCACAAGTTAAAATATTTGTCTTGGTGTCTTTTTGCAAACTTTTTTACGTTTATTTTTTAATAATGGCTTAATTTCGGGCCATGTTGGTGCAGGATAATGAAGCTTTCTTAACACCTTCATCCAGCATTTTCACAAGGTCTTTGGCTTTTGTTCTGGGATTGATTCAAACATTTCGGATCAAAAGACATTCATCACTCAGACAGAGAGCTTGTCTTCTTCCTCAGCGGTGTGATGGCTGGACATTCCCATGATATTCCTACTTGTGTATTTTGAACAAGCATTCCCATATTCTTTAAATACATAGTACTTTTTGTGTATGTAAACTTTTGACCTGAAAGAAAATAATATAAGGTAATGATATAAAAATAATGTAAAATTCGCTCTGTCATTACTGTGCCATTGGACAAAATTAAAAAAATTTGGTTATCCTGAGGTACGGTGGAGCAAATGGTTAGACCATTAGCCTCACAGTTCTGAGGACCAGAGTTCAAATCCCGGTCCTGCCTGTGTGGAGTTTGCGTGTTATCCCCGTGCCTGTGAGTTTTCTCCGGGCACTCTGGTTTCCTCCCAAATCCAAAAACCATGCATTAATTGGAGACTCTAAATAGCTTTTAGGTGTGATTGTGAATGGTTGTTTGTTTCTATGTGTCCTGCAATTGGCTGGCAACCAGTTAGAGTGTACCCCACCTCCTGCCCGATGATAGCTGGGATGGGCTCCAGCCCTCCCGCAACCCTTATGAGGAGAAGGAGCACAGAAAAGTGATGGGTGGGGATCCTGACTGACCTGAAACAGGAGAGGTTTTGCATGATTTAACTTCAGACAGTGAGACGAAAAAATTAAACATCTGTTTTTGCACCGTATATGTAAACCTCTGGCTTCAACTGTATCTGGTGCAAGACAGTCATCAATGGGCCAGGCCAGGAGGCACCAGACTACAAGGAATGCATGACAACATTATATTAAATGAAAAACACAAGACTGAAATAGTTGGATTCTGGCTGTGAAATTCTATAGCGAGCCACATTTACTTGGGTACAGAATGCACTTTTGTTATTAATTATTCTTTCATTTAAGATAAAAACGTTTTTTTTATTTGTGTCCAATAGAATTTAATAGAATACATTTATAGAATAGAATATATTTATTCGAATTTAATAGAAAACATGAACTAAAAATTAAGCTAGTACATGTAAATATGTCACAGAAACATTTTCACTAATAAGTACTTATAAGGGAACATAAGGTTCAATACCTGTTAGCTGGTGGGATGGGTGTCCGAAGAGAAACTTTTGTGGAATCCCCTAGCAGACTAAAAATCTCCTCAAGCTCATTGAAATCCTTTTTTGCGAGTTCATCCTCGCTTATTTCTCCCAACCCCCTAAAAACAATCGAGAGTATTTGAGTACATAAATCTATGCAGAGTGTAGGCACACTTCCCTTGTTTTTAAACAAATAAAGTAAAATACAATAAAATAAATAAAATTGCTTATTTGTGATGGACTGTACTGCACAAATCATAATAAAGTTTCACATCAAGATCATAATTTGTAAATATCATAAACTCGGATCTCATCTCATCAGTCAAATTAGCATAATGTGAAGTCAATGTTTTGACTGGCAAAGTTCACACTCTAAAACACAAGCAGAGAAAAAGCAATTAACAAGAAATGCATTCCCAATACTGGCACATAGTTTACCACATTTCCTTACCTTTTAAATTGTAGCATTTTGTAAATGACAGTTAGGGTAGTAGACTGACGGCTTTTTTTAAGGAGGATCTCCCGTTTTGACAGGTTATGCCACACCTAAGGCAAGAGGCCTGTGGTTAGAATAGTTGCTGTTTTGATTAAAGTACATTGTAATGCAAGAAGTCGCTACATTCATGGCTGATATCGGAGTGTGTGTATTGTATGTGCATGCATGCGTGCATACACGCGTTATCTACACTCAATCAACACCAATGGTAATATCAAAATGTTTTGGAGGGGTTTTTTTTTGCTTTCATTTCATATACTTTCTGAAGGATCTTTTCTAACAGAAATTATACATTTAATTCTGAATTATAATTGGCACCACGGTAGTTCAGCTGGTAAAGCGGCCTAACAGTTCTGAGGTCCGGGTTCAATCCCGGACCCACCTGTGTGGAGTTTGCATGTTCTCCCGTGCCTGCGTGGGTTTTCTCCAGGCACTCCCGTTTCCTCCCACATCCCCAAAAAAACATGCAACATTAATTGGCCACTCTAAATTGCCCCCAGGTGTGATTGTGAGTGTGGCTGTTTGACTCGATGTGCCCTGCGATTGGCTGGCAATCAGTTCAGGGTGTACCCTGGCTCCTGCTCGTTGACAGCTGGGATAGGCTCCAGCACGCTCGTGCCCTCGTGAGGATAAGCGGCAAAGAAAATGGATGGATGAATTATAATTATTTGGTGAGGATAAGGGGAACAGAAAATGGATTGCTCTTCAAATTTTGTAATTTACCATTTTACAAGGAAAACAAATTGTAAAGAACAGCTAAGCGGAAAACGATCAATCGATGAAGATGTTACATAATATAATTCCAGCCCCTCTGCAGAGAGGACATAGTTTTGGTGGTACAATGTTAATCTTGGTTGGAGAATAAAAAGGTGGAGTCAGTTTAATATTCCTGTTCGAAATAAGGCACTGACTGGCCACTGAAATAAAACAGGTGAAAAACGTGCAAAGGGTTGCAATACTATCCATTCATACATCCATTTTTTGAGCCGCAAGAGTGCTGGAGCCTATCCCAGCTGTCAACGGGCAGGGTATAGTCTGAACTGGTTGCCAGCCAATCCCAGGGCACATAGAAACAAACAACCATTTACATTCACACCTACGGGCAATTTAAAGTGTCCAATCAACGCATGTTTTTGGGATGTTGGAGAAAACTGGAGTCCCTGGAGAAAACCCTCTGAAGCATGGGGAGAACATCCAAACTCCACACAGGCGGGGCTAAGATTTGAATCCCGGTCCTCAGAAATGTGAGGCCAACGCCACGGTTGCTCCACTGCTCCACCTCCAATGCTAAGGAAGTAATGAATATATTGTTTTACATGTATTTGTATATGTCAATAGTTTGCATACATTTCAGATTTAATGAAGTGCAGTATTTTGAGTACAGTAATTTGACTTAAGTAGTTCATCAATGCCAGCACATCTGCCTCACAGTTCTGAGGACCAAGCTTAAAATTCCAGCCTTCATGTTCTCCTCGTGCATGTGAGTTTTCTCTGGGGTACTCTGGTTTCCTCCCACAACCCAAATACATGCATTGTAGGTTGAAGACTAAATATCCCAAAGGTGTGAATATGAGTGTGAATGGTTGTTTGTTTCTATGTGCCCTGCAGGAGGCTGGTGACCAGTTTAAGGTGTAAACTGCAGCTCGCCCAAATATAGTTGGGAGGCTCCAGCACGCTTGCAACCCTAGTGAGGATAAGCAGTATAAAAATGGATGGATAATGAAGTTTAAACAAATTTTCTCTAACAAATCTTATTGTTATATTTATTTTTTATTCCAACAATATTCCACATTGCTATCAGGTTTATATTTTTATTTTAAAGACATTGCGTTCTATACCTGTAAACGAAAAACATTTGAATAAAGATGTGGGCAGTGTTTTTTGATGAATTCCTCTGTAACTCTGGCATAACTTGCAGCATCATCAGTTCTCCCAGCATCCAAAAGAGAGTCAATGACATGCCTGAACAGAAACAGACAACAAAAGGATATTATTTAAAAAGAGGGCAGAATATATTTAAGTCCAAAACACAAAACAGTATCCAATGTTAATTATCAAATTACATTAAGTTATTTGTCAGCTGGTATCAGTTTTCTGTTGAGAGTGCTGCTGAATTGTGATTCTGCATCATTTATTTAAGATGAATATGACATTCAGGAACACGGTATACTGTGACTCTGTACTGGGATAGAAAAATGTCATCCACTGTCTCTATCCTGTCAGAAACAGTGAATCAATTTAAAATTCACATCACATCACAATGTACACACATTGTTCATTGTATCTGGTCACCAAAAAATAGAACTAGCTTTGGAACCTGAGGTGTTTTCATGACCACAAGAAAGCTTACATCAGCACACTTCCTCCCTCTATTAGATGAGAAGCAAGCCAATTAATTGGGGAGCCACAAAGCTGTTGCATCACATGAAATGCTGCTTAATTAGTCCTGTACACCATCGCCATGAATGCAGAATGAGCAGCAGAGTGCAAAGGGGTGCCACTTGCATCATGAGTTCAGCCCTCCAGCTGTGGTCCTTGTCTCCCACCAATTCCAGACTTTTGACCACCTGCCGGAGGGAGGATATGAGGTGGCAGCATCGCCCTGGCTGCAGGAGAGGGCGCACCATCTGGAGGTACAGCACTGAGGCATTGAACACAATGAAGTGAGATCTGAAAGAAACAAGACACAAGTTAGTCAAAGGAAAAAATACAATTACTATATATAAATGGGTCCATCCATCCATTTTCTGAGGCGCTTATCCTCACAAGAATCACTGGTGCGCTGGAGCCTATCCCAGGTATCTTCGGGCATGAGGCGGGGTGCACCCTGAAGTAGTTGACAGCCAATCACAGGGCACATGAAATCAAACAAGTTGCACTCACATTCCCACCTAAGAGCAATTTAGAGTCAGTCTCCAATGAATACATGTTTTTGGGGTGTGGGAGGAAACCAGAGTGCCTGGAGAAAACCCACGCAGGCACAGGGAGAACACGCAAACTCCACACAGGCAGGCAGGGGACAGGATTCGAACCCGGATCCACAGAAATGTTTGTCGTGGTCATGCCACTGCCTTGCGAGCGGCTGTTCCTGGCAGTCTTCTTGTGAGTGATTTGCCTCGTTGCCACGTTCCAGTTTGCTTGTGCCACCATAGTCATGTTTTTGTTCATATGCCATGGCTTGGCATCCTCGCAGATCTCCTGAACTCCTCAGCCAAGCGCCTCACTTTGGGTGGCCTGGACAACCATGAGATTAACTTGGGTGGGGGTCTTTTCTTCATGTTCTATGTTTTTAACTGTGCCATTATCTGACTCTCGTTTTATGTTTTTAAACTTTGCCTTTTGCCATGCGTTTTTTTTTTTTTGCTTTTGCCTTTTTTAACTGCTACCTGTGTTTTTAACCTGAGCATGAATTAAACATCCCTTGGAAACAATGTCACTGCCTCACAACCCTGCATTTGGGTCCTACTGCTAGCCATAGAAACTGTGAGGCCAACTCTCTAACCAGTCACTCCACCATGCCGCCTACTACAAAAGTATATACAGTATATAAATATATTCACCTGCAAGTTTAGTACAATTATAAACAGAATTAGAAGCTGAAAGCCCAAGTTCTCTGACATGCAAATGACTGAAATTTAAACTATTTATCTAATGAGCCACAGTAGAGAAATAATTTGTTGTGTAAAAGTAAATGTATGTGTTAATATTAAATTGACTGTTTTTGCACTTCTAATTTATCCACCAGAGAGTATATTGTGTACTCGTTTAGGCTGGTTTTCACATAAATATTCCCTTAGCTACTAATTGGGTGTTGGCTCATTTGACCCTGTTCTTAACAACTTCTGCATTTCTTAGTGGAGCGGCACTGCTGATGTCCAAACATCTTACACAGAAACACCAAGGAATGAATTTACTGCCATCTTCAGGACCCGTAAAAAGTTTTTTTAATTAAACCAACACACTATAGATGAGCCAAATGTAAATAAGTCATCATGTTAAGTTTATATTATAAAATTATTAATTATTTGCCAGTCAAACATTCATATTGTGGAAAATCAGACTTAACAACAACCAAACACTCCATTGTAAACTTGCTACATGCACATGGTAGGCTATATTTTATATTGTCTTAATGTACATGCATAGGCAGAACAATAAATGAGCACACCTGCATCACAGTTCTGAGGACTCAGGTTAAGTCTGCCCTCGCCTGTGATGAGTTTGTGTTTTACCCTTGTCAGGTACTCTGGTTTCCTCCCACATCCGAAAATGATAATCAGTAGGTTAATTGAAGATTTTAAAATGTTTCCAGGTTTGAACGTGTGTGCAAATGGTTGTTTGTTTTTATGTGCCCCACGACAAGCTGGTGGTCAGTTCAGTGTGTACCCCACTTCCTGCTCGCAGTGAGCTGGAATAGGCTGCAGGATACGTGCGACCCCAGAGACAATAAGCAGTGTAGAAAATGAATAGATAGAAATACATGAATATAGGTAAAGATGTGATAACCTGTATATGGCAACAATTTTTTGAAGGGTTACTAACCTTTTCTCTCGCTTTGAAATGTCAATAGCTTTCAGAAAATATTGTACGTTCTCTTTAAAGTCCCCCTAAAATAAACAATCAAAAGAGCAGCACTGAGAACTCTTCTCTTCAAACATATAGTATAATTAGCCAACAGACATTTCATCAAATGACATTGATTGCTTAGACAGCTCCTTGTATTTAATCGTAACTATAAAGCTATTGAGTCTATCTCTAGTGTAAGTAAAAGTGGGAACTTCACCAAGAAGTTGTCCCTAATTTACTGTACTCACCATGCTCCCTGTAGGCGGGGGACACTTCAGCTGGCTCTGACATAGGAAGGCTCGACACAAATATTGATCAGCTGGAGGATTGCCATTAAAGAACTTCTTCAGACAGGCCGCAGTTATGTCTAAACAACCCAGCTAAAACACAAATATAACAAAATGATCAAGTCAATGTGTGTCAGTTGTCGTTTGAATTGGACACACAGTCATGTACTCGGCCTGGACACAGGAGTGGCATAAAACTAACCATAAAAGTTAGCATTGACATTAAAATACATTCTGTTTTGTTATACAGGACACAACCCTTGTGGCCTACCTCCAGAGCAACTTCTGCACAGGAGATGTACATATGTTGGTCAACACTAAGTGTTCCTCCTGAGTCTTCAGCTTCTGTCATCTCTTGCAATTCATTGAAGGCCGAGTGCAAAGCTGCCGAGTCTATATACAAAAATAAATAAACAAATACATTTGAAACTGTGCAGTATACCTTCCATAATGACTTTTACCCGTAATTAAGCATAGAGGAACACAAACCTTGTTTCTTTTTGGCCTTGGCCAAATACTGGATTACATCCAAATCCATATTTGGATCTGTTTGCAAAGCATGCATTGTTACAGCAGACATAAATTGATTCTTTAAAAGTATTTACTCTATTTTCTCAACAATCATAAGTGACTTTCATTTAGCCAAACGAAGCTACACTAAGTATAACAATGTGAACTTCGGAATAAAGTCCATTTGGGACTTTTTCCACGCTTTAATAATAACTTGAAAGACGCCAGATTAAGCGGATTTCCGAACCTGATTATGCTGGGTCAATTCTTATTCTTGCTTGAACATTTCAAAAATATAAAAATTCGATTTTAGTGAAGAATGATAACTGTAAGAATACAACTGTTGGCGCTAATAGTATTGTAATTAAAACGTAAACAATGGGTGTAACGAGGTACTTCGTCAAACGTTAAATATTTTAAATACCTGTGTGACATAATTTAGGTAGGAAAGTTTAAATCGTATACCGTTTTTGTTTTTGTTTGCCCCAAGTTGTGTCGATCAATGCTGAGCTGTTGCAGTGCCGTTTAAAGTTTGGGAGTGTTGCTTAGCAACAGAGCCTGCCCTACGGTAACGCAAGAAAGACAAAACTATCACATATCTCAATCGCTCTCTTAGCCCAGTTGTTCAATTAGCCCTCTCTAGTTATGTGTCTGCCTATGTTTGTGGGAGACAAATGAGCAAATGCTATTTTATTGTGGGATATCAAGAGATGTTTCCCGTTTTGATCTTATTAAATAAAATTGAAAATAATGGGGGAAAAAATACATATCCTTCTGACCCTGATTTACTTTGCAATTCTATTGGATGACTGGTTTGAAAGAAGTATTTATAGTATTAGGTTGCTCAAGGACATTTGACCTGGAAGTGCTTACTGGCTTATGTTGTCAAAATGGGGAATTTAACATGCCTAAAAGAAAAGTAAGATCTTTAGGTTTAAAAAAAAAAAATCAGTTTGGTGAATACATTGACTTTAGCGCAGTGCATGAAGGTGGAATTAGCTCTGAATTATGCCGAAAATAGGACCTGGTCAGTCACATAATGAGCAATTTTAACTTCACTGTCTTTTGGCTGCCAATAAAACGTAATGTAACGCTTTATTTGGCAACTACTGCTCCTTAGTCTGATATTAGTGTATACTGACAATTGTAGTGGACCTGAGCAGGGTTGGTACTGGCTTGGGAAAACAATTTGCTGCTCAGTCAGCAGCACACAGATGGTCCTAAATCATTATGATTATGCCTTTACAATGAAAAATGTGTTTTCCCATCACTCATTATGTCACATGCATGCACCTGTTCTGCAACATAACCGTTCAATACCCACACAGCAAAGAAGCCAATAATGTTACAGCAGAGCATCAGTGAAAAGTGAGGGATATTTTCTAAAATGGTTCATTAAAAAGGATCAAGCAACCAGAAAACAACCAGAAAATTCGACTTACAAGGACAAAGCAACACATCTGAATCAAAATAGATACACACCAAGGTATAAAATAAATACTACTAATAAAGCATTTTGTAAGTTCATGATTACTTTGGAGATGCAAATCTGCAGGAAGTTGATGCTACTGTGTTTAACTGCAGGGGTTCTCATTGTTATTATGCATTTCAATTAGGAGGATGGAACATGAATTTACTATACCAAAATGAAGGAGTTCTAGTGGCAATATAATCTATAATGTAGAAATGCCATGCGAAAATTAAGTGAAAACGTCTATCCCAGTCTGTCTGGTTGCCATACAGGCCACCCAAAGCGAGGAACTGACCTGAGCAGTTCAAGAGGTTGGCTAGGACGTCAAGTACCAGGGTCTCAATGGCAAAGCAGGAACCAAACAGGAGCGCGTGAC
The DNA here is from genome assembly GCF_019802595.1 of Syngnathoides biaculeatus. Classification (NCBI taxonomy): domain Eukaryota; kingdom Metazoa; phylum Chordata; class Actinopteri; order Syngnathiformes; family Syngnathidae; genus Syngnathoides; species Syngnathoides biaculeatus. Next base: position 22,616,171 of record NC_084651.1, read on the forward strand.
AGGTGATGACGAAGCCCCTCGGAGGCATGGTCGAGAGGCAGCGACTGCTAACACTGATGCTGGTTGAGCACCGCCGAGGAATGGTCGAGAGGCAGTGGCCAATGCTGGTCGAGTGCCACCGTGGCATGTTCAAGAGGCGGCAGCTGCTGCTGGTCAAGCACCGCCAAGGTGTGGTTAGAGGCGGCGGCTGCTGCTCCTGCTGGTCGAGCACCGCCGAGGCATGGGTAAAAGACGGCTGGGCTCGGGCCCTGCCGAGGCGTGGGCGAGATGCCAATTGGTCTCGGGCTCTGCCGAGGCGTGGACAGGAGGCCACTTGGGGTCAGTCATCGGCAAGGCATAAATGAGAGGCGGCTGGGGTTCAACCGCCATCTCCTCAGCCATCTACCATCATGGTTTGGTAGACATGGACACGAGGGTGGCAGAGTGCACACGGACTCGGGAAGAGGTGGCGGCCAGTCGATTATTCTCCTTCTTCAGAACCCGGTCTACAAAAACCGCAACCAGCGAGGCCAAACTCCTCCGCTCCCATTATTTGATGAAACTGAGGCAGAAACCAGCAAATTCTTCGACCCGCTGCGCTTGAAGGGCAGCAAATTCTTCATCCCACTGGTCTTGAAGTTCCACGTTTATTGGGTCTGAGTTCGCTGGGTCCATGTAGGGCCAGTTCGTTCTGTCACAAGCACGTGGCAAGGGGTTGGACCTAAATGCAGGACTCCGAGGCAGGGACATGATTTTTGAGGGTAGTTTAATTCAGGCAGAGTTCATACACAGGTAAGCTGTTCAAAGAGGCATAAGCACAAAAACACATGACAAAAAGAAAATCCTGAAATAAGGTCCGATAACTATGAGGCAAAACTTGGAACATGAACAAAACAAGACTTGACGATAGTGGTGCAGGAACGCTGTAACGAGGGAGATACACTAACAAGAGACTTGTGTACTCAAACACAATGATGTAGTCTCAAACATGACAAACTGGCAACTGAGAATACAACACAGAAGGCTCATATGCATTGCCTAACTAGAGTCAATGAGGTGCAGGTGAGAAGCTGCTGCCAAAGGCAGCTGCACACAGGGCAGTGACTTTGTCCTGCACATGAAAAGCATGCCTTTTGTTTACATTTGTTGTGTCACTTGTCCAATGAATTGTACTTGAACACACTGGTTGTACCGTTACCCTCTATGCTAACTCATGTTTCAGTGTATATGCAAGCTACCATATGATCGCTCTCACAAAGCAGAGAGAAACAATTGGTTTTTACATCTGTAAGCATAAAAACGTGCATTGCCCTACACACTGCCTATGTAGGCAGGTCATTAGAGAAGATGTTCACACTCACGGTGTCACATCGATACTGAAATTATCACACCACAGCAAACATGATAGCATAACTAACAGATGAAAATCAAATAAAAGAATGACTCAATAAATAATTGACATGTTATTCGTGTTAACTTTTAAATTTCTCTGTGATTCAGGCAGAAATTATGGACACCATTTTTTGTTTTACAGGGATCCATATTTCATGGAGTGCTCAATATTACCCTCCATCATGGACTTGACAGTATGTACAGTTTCACAAGATAATCCTTTATTCAAGTGTTACAGCCGTTAGGGGTAAAGAATCAGCAGGACTGGAAAAAAATACCAAACAAAATAAAATGAATAGGAGAAGTCAGTCTTTGTGTAAAATGGGAAATGTCTATTCTGGTCTATTGGTGATGCTGTCATTGAAGGTGATTGATGCCCCTGGTTGGTTGCTCAATGGGGATGGGTGCTGCATTTGATAGCACCCGGGAAGTCTACTTAGCAGTAACTGACAGGATTCCAAATCCCTTTAGATAAGCCATTTCAACAGAATTAAAACAGCACTTGATGTGTCAAATGTGAATTTGAAACTTCTTTTTTGTCTGTTTATAAAATGGATGGAGGTATGAATTTCCAAATTTTTGAAGAACTTTTGTATGGAACTTTCGGACTGGTATGTCTATAAGCACCACACAAGTAGAAGAAATATTAATTAATGGATTAACTAACTTATTAATTAATTGTACACATTTCTGTGCATTAGTTGTTATTATCTATTTTAAACAAATCTGGTTAGTTGTCTTCTCCTACACAGCTCAAAATCAATATTATATCCAATATTGTATGGATTGAGTCCAGTGCAACTGAAAAAGTATGTTCTAACCATAGTGAAAATGTTTTAATTATTGGAAGTGATTTATTTGTAGAACTTATGTAACTACAGTGAAGAAAATAAGTATTGAACACACTGCTATATTGCAAGTTCTCCCACTTAGAAAACATGGAAGGGTCTGAAATTTTCATTGGAGGTGCATGTCCACTGTGAGAGAGATAATCTAAAAACAGAAATCCAGAAATCACAGTGTATGATTTTTTAAAGGATTTATTCATGTGATACAGCTGCAATTAAGTATTTGAACACCTGAGAAAAACAATGTTAATATTTGGCAGAGTAGCCTTTGTTTTCAATTACAGAGTTCAAACATTTCCTGTAGTTGTTCACCAGGTTTACACACACTCCAGGAGGGATTTTGGCCCACTCCTCCACACAGCTCTTCTCTAGATCAGACAGGTTTCTGGGCTGTCACTGAGAAACATGCAGTTTCAGCTCCCTCCAAAGATTTTCTATTAGGTTTAGGTCTGGAGACTAACTAGGCCACACCAGAACCGGGAGATGCTTCTTACGGAGCCACTCCTTGGTTTTCCTGGCTGTGTGATTTGGGTCATTGGCATGTTGAAAGACCCAGCCCCAAAATCTCACAATACATGGCCACGGTCATCCTTTTTCCTTAATACAGTGCAGTTGTCCTGTCCCACTTGCAGAAAAACTCCCTCAAAGCACGAGGCTACCACCCCCATGTTTCACAGTAGGGATGGTGTTCTTGGGATGGATCTCATCAATTATCATCCGGTTAGTGGAATTAAGACCAAAAAGTTCCATTTTGGTCTCATCTGAACGCAAAACTTTCTCCCACGACTCCTCTGTATCCTCCAAATGGTCATTGGCAAACTTAAGACGGGCCTTGACATGTGCTGGTTTAAGCAGGGGAACCTTCTGTGCCATGCATGATTTCAAACCATGACGTTTTAGTGTATTACCAACAGTCACCTTGGAAACGGTGGTCCCAGCTCTTTTCAGGTCATTGACCAAGTTCTGTCGTGTAGTCCTGGGCTGATTCCTCACCTGTCCAAGGATCATTGAAGACCCCACGAGGTGATAACTTTTTTTGGGGCTCCACTCCGATTGAGATTGACCGTCATGTTTAGCTCCTTCCATTTTCTAATGACTGGTCCAACAATGGACCTTTTTTTTCAGCAATCTGCTTGGCAATTTCTTCATAGCGCTTTCCAACCATGTGGAGTTGTACAATTTTGTCTCTTGTGTCTTTTGACAGCTCTTTGGTCTTGGCCATGTTACAAGTTTGAGTCTTACTGATTGTATGGGGTTAACAGATGTCTTTATCCAACTAAGGACCTCACACGAGTGCATCTGATTCAGGATAATACATGGAGTGGAGGTGGACTTTTAAAGGTGGACTAACAGGTCTTTGAGGGTCAGAATTCTAGCTGATAGACAGTGTTCAAATATTTATTTATAGCTGTATCACACAAATAAATTGTTAAAAAAGTCATACATTGTGATTTCTGGATTTCTCTTTTTAGATTATCTCTCTCACAGTGGACATGCACCTACGATGAAAATTTCAGATCCCTGCATGATTTCCAAGTGGGAAAACTTGCAATATAGCAGGGTGTTCAAATACTTATTTTCTTCACTGTACCATTTAGGGAGTGTATACCTGTCTATGTAGTATACTGCATACACACATGCAGTATATAATTAGTGCCAAATTATTTATTTCCCCAGGGATCACACACTGGGAGAAACACCAGAAACTGCCTTTGTATTACTACATGGTAAACTGTGACTTTGACTTTAAAACAATGTAACACGACACTTGAGTGCCCCAAAACAATAACAAAGAAATAGGCTGTCACGCATATGAAAAAGAGCATTGTTGTATTTAGTCACATAAGAATGAGAGAGGATACAGAATTAAAGTGTTTTAACATTTTGTTAAATGCATCTTTGTGAAATGAACAAATGAAGGAACAAAAGAGAATCAGACAAATGATTAGAATGTGATGTCAATAAAGATGTAGCTGTTTTCAAAACATGCAATACATAAAATGACTTTAAAATATTTTAGTTGAACCATTACACAATTTTAAATTGCATAATTGTGGTCAAAGAATGTAATGGACACCAATGCCAAGATGGCACTTTTGAATAGCTCCAGCACTTCAGCGTCATTTTGTTTTGGGCTGTAGCCTTTTCCCAACATCATCCAACTCAAACTCAGAAGGTCCTGATGACTGTAAGTAGGCTTTACCCAAAATGAAGCGGCATTTCCAAACAAATATACACAGAAATTCAAGAAAAAGAGCTTCTAGTCTGCCGTGATGTGACGGCAACTACACCATCCGTAGTGATACGTACAATTGTGCAAAGAGAAACATTCATAAATTGTTGGACTATTTGCTCAAGCAGATATTCACAGAGTGGTGAATCTTACCAAATTTTTTCACCCCGTTACAGTTGTCAGTGTGAAAATAACCGATAAGCGACTCGGAAAATGGATGGATCCGGGTCGGGTCCCGGGGGAAGTAGCTTCGGCAGGGATACCCAGGCTTCCCTTTCCCAGCCACGTCTTCCAGCTCTTCCGGAGGGATCCCGAGGCGTTCCCAAGCCAGGCAAGAGACATAGTCTCGCCAGAGTGTCCTGGGTTGTCCTCGGGGTCTCTTTCCAGTGGGACATGCCCGGAAACCTCACCAGGGAGGTGTCCAGGCGGCATCCGAATCAGATGCCCCAGCCACCACATCTGGCTCCTCTCAATGCGGAGGAGTAGCGGCTTGACACTGAGCCCCTTCCGGATGACCGAGCTTCTCACCCTATCTCTAAGGGGGAGCCCAGACACCCTGCGGAGGAAATTCATTTCGGCCACTTGTATCCGGGATCTTCTTCTTTGAGAGCTTCGCCTTTCGACTTGGCTCCCTCTTTACCACAACGGACCAATACAAAGTCCGCATCACTGCAGACGCTGCACCGATCTGTCTGTCGATCTCCCGCTCCATTCTTCCCTCACTCGTGAACAAGAACCCAAGATACTTGAACTCCTCCACTTGGGGAAGTATCTAATCCCTGACCTGGTGAGGGCACGCCACCCTTTTCTGACTGAGGACCATAGTCTCTGATTCAGAGGTATTGATTCTTATTCAAGCGGCTTTGCACTCGGCTGCGAATCGCTCCAGTGAGACCTGGAGATCACAGCTTGATGAAGCCAACAGAACCACATCATCTGCAAAGAGCAGAGATGCAATGCTGAGGCCACCAAACTAGATGCTCTCTACTTCCTTGTGGGAAGGCCTGTTGGTGGAATTGAGGAGGTCTTCAGAGTATTCTCCCCACCGACTCACAACATCCCAAGTTGAGGTCAGCCCGCCCCGTCCCCACTATACACAGTATTAACGGTGCAGTGCTTCCCCCTCCCAAGATGCTGGATGGTGGACCAGAATTTCCTCGAAGCCGTCCTGAAGTCCTTCTCCATGGCCTCACCGAACTCCTCCCACGGCCGGGTTTTTGCCTCAGCGACCACCGAAGCTGCATTCCGCTTGGCCAGCTAATACCTATTAGCTGACTTGAGAGTCCCACAGGCCAGAAATGCCTGATACAACTCATTCTTCAGCTTGACAGCATCCCTCACTATTGGTGTCCACCAACGTGTTCGTGGGTTGCCGGCACAACAGGCACCAACCACCTTACGGCAACAGCTCCGGTCGGCTGGCTCAGCAATGGAGGTGCAGAACATCGTCCACTCAGATTCAATGTCCCCCGCCTCCCCTAGGATGTGAGCAAAGTTCTTTCAGAGGTGGGAGTTGAAATTCCTTCTGACAGGGGAATCTGGCAGCCATTCCCAGCAGACCCCCACAATACGTTTGGGCCTGCCATGTCAGACTGGTATCTGCCCCCACCATCGGAGCCAACTCACCACCAGGTGGTGATCAGTTGACAGCTCTGCCTCTCTTCACCCGAGTGTCCAAGACATGTGGTCACAAGTCCGATGACATGACCACAAAGTCAATCATCGAACTGCAACCTAGGGTGTCCTGGTGCCAAGTGGACATGTGAACACCCTTATGCATCAACATTGTGTTTGTTATGGACAATCTGTGATGAGCACAGAAGTCCAGTAACAGAACACCACTCGAGTTCTGATCAGGGGGGCATTCTGTCTCTTAATCTGAGCCATTTTGGGGCCTTTACACAAACACACAAATGGAAATGAAATGGCACACTTCGCGCAGTCATATATCCCAGCATGCACCGCGCGCTACTTTTTCTACAGGGGAAAAATGGAGTCGGCGGCTGCTTACCATAGTTGCGAGATGTGTTGCGGCTCACTATTGATCTTGATCTATTGAGCTTGAATACACCCAGAACTGGTAGCCACCCAATCGCGGAGTACATAAACAACCATTCTCACACACATTCACACCTACAGGCTACTTAAAGTCTTCAATCAACCCACCACATGTTTTTTTGGGTTTTTTTTTTTTTTTTTTGTGGTGTGGGAGGAAACCAGAGTACTCGGAGAAAACCCAGGCAGACGCGGGGAGAACCCCGGTCCTCAATAGTGTGAGGCAGTTGTGTTAACCAGTTATCTACCATTCCTCTAGTGTGTGTGTGTGGTGTGTGTGTGTGTGTGGTGTGTGTGTGTGTGTGTCTGTGTAATAGCGAGAGAGAGAGAAACTTGAAATACAAGTTCTGTCATACGGGAGGTGGCTACTCTCACTTCACAACAAGCAGCAGTACATCCATCCATCCATCCATTTCTTTGCCGCTTATTCTCAAAAGGGTCACGGGACTGGTGGAGCCTATCCGAGCTATAAACGGGCAGGAGGCAGTGTACACCCTGAGCTGGTTGCCAGCCAATCGCAGGGCTCATCGGGAAAGAGAACAGTCGCACTCACAATCACACCTCGGGGCAATTTTGAGTTTCCAATTAATGCATGTTTTTGGAATTTGGGAGGAAACCCAGAGTGCCCGGAGAAAACCTACGCAGGCACGGGGAGAACATGCAAACTCCACACTGCCAGGGCCAGGATCAAACCCGGGTCCTCAGAACTGTGAGGCCAATGCTTTCAGGCTGCACCACTGTTCCACCATCAAGGAGCAGGTTTGCTGATAAATTCATAAATATACTTCAAAGAGGCTTCAAGCTGTAGCCAGTCACTAGCAGATGGAGTTTACTGTCAAAGTAACCAAAAAAAAAAGAAAAAAAAATGGAGGCTGTGTATTTTAAACAACTCCATAGCCTCCATTAAGCATACATGAAAAACAATGCAGCCAAACTATTGCAATTTAGAGTGTCCAATGAATATATGTTTTTGGGATGTGGGAAGAAATCACAGTCCCAGGAGAAAATCCACACAGGCATGGGGATAACTCCGCACAGGCGGGGCCAGGATTTGAAACCCCACTCCTCAGAACTTTGAGCTTAACGCTCTAACCAGTCTCTCCACCATGCCGCCATTTATGAAAAGTAAAATATATTTGTTCATCTGTCCATGCCAGGAATGTAGGGTGACAGACAGAACAAATAAATACAAGTCAATGCTCTTCTATTTGATGTTAGAAAGTACATTATTGACAGGCATTGACACAGACTGAGGTAGGAAAATAAAAAGACAGAAGTTGTTGCTGAAAAGTATAACTTTGATTGATGTTATTCAGAAGTATTATATTTGCAGACAAGTCTTTTTTTTTTTACTGTGGCATACAAGTACTTACATTGTTTTACATTTGATTACCTATTCAATAGTTATATCAAATAGGAGAATGATTGATTGAATAATTTTTGCTGAGAACATTCTTCTTCTTCTTTTTCTTTCAGCTTGTCCCATTACGGGGTCGCCACAGCATGTAATCTTTTTCCATCTAAGCCTATCACCTGCATCCTCCTCTCTAACACCCATTGTCCTCATGTCTTTCCTCACAACATCCGTCAACCTTTTCTTTGGTCTCCCTCTCGTGCTTCTTGTTCTTTGCCTGGTAGCTCAATCCTCAGCACCCTCTACCAATATACACACTCTCTCCCCTCTGAACATGTCCAAACCATTTAAGTCTGCTTTCTCTAACCTTGTCTCCAAAACATCCAACTTTGGCTGTCCCTCTGATGAGCTCCTTTCTAATCCTATCCAACCTGCTCCCTCTGAGCAAGAACCTCAGCATCTTCATTTCTCCTACCTCCAGTTCTGCTTCCTGTTGTTTCTTCAGAGCCACCTTCTCTAATCTATACATCATGGCCGGTCTCGCCACTGTTTTATAAATTTTGCCCTTCATCCTAGCGGAGACTCTTCTGTCACATAGAACAACAGACACCTTCCACCAACTGTTCCATCCCGCTTGTACCCGTTTCTTCACTTCCTTACCACACTCACCATTGCTCTGTATTGTTTACCCCAATTATTTGATGTCATCCACCCTCGCTATCTCTTCTCCCTGGAGCTTCACTCTTTCTACTCCGCCTCTCTTATTCATGCACATATATTCTGTTTTACTCCAGCTAATCTTCATTCCTCTCCTTTCCAGTGCATACCTCCATCTTTTAATTGTTCCTCCGCCTGTTCCCTGCTTTCACTGCAGATCACAATATCTGCGAACATCATGGTCCAAGGGGATTCTAGTCTAACCTCGTCTGTCAGCCTATCCATTACTACCGCAAACAGGAAGGGGCTCAGCACAGATCCCTGATACAGTCCCTCCTCCACCTTAAATTCCTCTGTCACACCTACGGCACATCTCACCACTGTTCTGCTGCCCTGTACTATTCTAACTTATTTCTTTGCCACACCAGACTTGCGCATGCAGTACCACAGTTCCTCTCTTGGTACTCTGTAATAGGCTTTCTTTAGATCCACAAATATACAATGTATCTCCTTCTGACCTTTTCTGTACGTTTCTATTAGCATCCTCAAGGCAAATAATACATCAGAGGTACTCTTTCCAGGCATGAAACCATACTGTTGCTTGCAGATACTAACTTCTGTCCTGAGTCTAGCCTCCACTACTCTTTCCCATAACTTCATTGTGTGGCTCATCAACTTTATTCCTCTATAGTTCCCACAGCTCTGAATATCGCCTTTTTTCTTAAAAATGGGGACTAGCACAATTTTCCCCTATTCTTCTGGCATCTTCTCTCCCTCGAGTATTTTATTGAATAAGTTGGTCAAAAACTACACAGCCACCTCACCAACTTGCTTCCATACCTCCAATCGTATGTCATCGGGACCGACTGTCTTTCCATTTTTCATTCTGTTCAGTGCCTTTCTAACTTCCCTCTTACTAATCATTGCGACCTCCCGGTCATTCACGCTTGCCTCTTCTACTCTACATTCTCTCCAATTTTCTTTATTCATTAACTTCTCAAAGTACTCTTTGCATCTACGTAGCACACTACTGGCACCAGTCAATATATTTCCATCGCTATCCTTAATCACCTTTACTTGCTGCACATCCTTCCCATCTCTATCCCTCTGTCTGACCAACCTGTAGAGATCCTTTTCTCCTTGTTTTGTATCCAACCTGGTTTACATGTCATATTTTTCTTCTTTAGCCTCTGCCACCTCTGTACATTATAAAAAAATGATGGAGGGATGTTCATTTATGTAAATGTTATTATGTTATGTGACAGAAGAGTCTCTGACAGGATGAAGAGCAAAGTTTACAAAACAGTGGTGAGGCCGGCCATAATGTATGGATTAGTGACAGAAGAACTTAAGGTGGAGGTAGGACTTCATCAGGGATCAGTTCTGAGCCCCTTCCTGTTTACAGTGGTAATGGATAGGCTGACAGATGAGGATAAACTGGAATCCCCTTGGACCATGATGTTTGCAGATGATATTGTGATATGCAGTGAAAGCAGGGAGCATGCAGAGGAACAATTAGAAAGATGGAGACATGCATTGGAAAGGAGAAGAATGAAGATTAGCCGAAGTAAAACAGAATATATGTGCGTGAATGAGAAAGGTGGCGGGGGAAGAGTGAAGCTACAGGGAGAAGCGATAGCGAGGGTGGAGGACTTCAAATATTTAGGGTCGACAATCCAGAGCAATGGTGAGTGTGGTAAGGAAGTGAAGAAACGGGTCCAAGCAGGTTGGAACAGCTAGCGGAATGTTTCTGGTGTGTTATGTGACAGAAGAGTCTCTGCTCGGATGAAGGGCAAAGTTTACAAAACAGTGGTGAGGCCGGCCATGATGTACGGATTAGAAACGGTGGCACTGGAGAAGCAACGGGAAGCAGAACTGGAGGTAGCAGAAATGAAGATGTTGAAGTTCTCGCTCGGAGTGAGCAGGTTGGATAGGATTAGAAATGAGCTCATTAGAGGGACAGCCAAAGTTGGATGTTTTGGAGACAAGATTTGAGAGAGCAGACTTCGATGGTTTGGACATGTTCAGAGGCAAGAGTGTGAGTATATTGGTGGAAGGATGCTGAGGATGGAGCTGCCAGGCAAAAGAGCGAGAGAAAGTCCAAAGAGATGGTTTATGGATGTGGTGAGGGAAGACATGAGGGCAGTTGGGGTTAGAGAGGAAGATGCAGGAGATAGGCTAAGATGGAAAGAGATTACACGCTGTGGCGACCCCTCACGGGACAAGCCGAAAAGGAAAAGAAGAAGTTCAATTATGTCAAGAAAAACACTGCTTTCACTGTGGTGGTATTGCTAGTGGAAAGTAATGATGGCAGTAGCATGATTATTTTTATAATTATATTATATTGATATATTTTATAATTTTATAATTCAGTATTAATTTATACCCCAGCAGTGCAATTACATCCTTTTAAAATGTTTCTCTTTTAAAAGTCCCATCCAAATGAGGTAGCTTTGATGTTTTTTAACTATTGTCAATTAATTTTTACCTTAACTAGCTATATTTCTCTGGTTGATGACTTCAATGTAGTTAATCTCCATTCAGAGTAGAATAGCATGAAGCCTTGCTCACTACATTTTAGAAGTAGCTATCCCAACATTGCCTTTAGAATTGTTTCACACTTTTCACAATTCAGAAAGCTATTGTTCCATCAGACTAAATGACACAGATGACGGCATCCATCCATCCATCCATCCATCCATCCATCCATCCATCCATCCATCCATCCATCCATCCATCCGTCCATCCGTCCGTCCGTCTGTCCGTCCGTCCATCCATCCATCCATCCATCCATCCATCCATTCATTTTCTTAGCTGGTTATCCTCACAAGGGTCTTGGGGAGTGCAGTAGCCTACCCCAGATGTCAGTGGGCAGGAGGCAGGATACACCCTGAACTGGTTGCCAGCCAATGACAGGGGACATAGAGACAAACAGAAATCCTACCCAAGGGCAATTTAGAGTGTCCAATTAATGTTGCATGATTTTTGGGATGTGTGATAAAACCGGAGTGCCCGGGGAAAACCCACGCAAGCACGGGGGGAACATGCAAACTCCACACAGGCGGGTCCAGGATTGAACCTGGGACCTCAAGAAGTGTGATGCCAACGTTTTCCAGCTGCACCACCGTGCCGCCAGATGACGGCATTTCCCTGTCAATACAAAACCATACTTGAGGGAAACACTTTATGTAAGACAACAAAGGGCTATCATGCTTCTTAATGTTTATCCCCTGTGAGCCAAGCCTTCAATTTAATGCATTCTCTCATCATATCTTCTTATATACCAACCCTTCTAAGTTTGATTGCGTTTTAGTATCTCCCTCACTCATTTCCATATTCTCCATACTGTTGCAGAGTCTGAGCCTCAACATAGTGTGATAAGAAAACATCTCCTTTGTTTTCAGCATATTTTCAATGAACATCCAATGCAATGTTTCTTACACTAAAGACTGTGATAATGACATGGCTACAAAGAATTTTAAACTTGTGTGGACCACACATATTTTCCGTGGACATTTCCACTTTTGGACCTACAAACAAAATTTCACGGGCATTTTCCAGTTGGCCTTGCCAGCAGCATTTCTTGTTAAGTCCTATGTTTTTTGCATGGACTCAGAGTACCATGTTTGCCAGGATTTTTAGTTGCTGTTGATGCAACACTGATGCACAAAATAGATCACTACAGGAACAATGATCAATTCTGCTGTAACAGATAGACTCGGTTGCAACAAATAACATCATGGACCACTTTTTAAAGTAGCACATCATCTGGAAAACCATGTACGGAGGAATGAAAGTGCCAAAAAAAGACAATGATTTTTCAATGGTATGCAGTTCATTTAAAAATGTGCATTGCATATTATCTATCAATTCTCGTGGAATTATTACCTGCTCACCACAAGAACTTCAACATCTTTATTTCCGCCATCTCCAGCTCTGCTTCCTGTTTCCTCTTCAGTGCCACCATCTCTAATCTGTACATTATGGCAGGCCTGACCAACCATCCATCCATTTATTTTTGCCGCTTATCCTCATGAGGGTTGTGGGGAGTGCTGGAGCCTATCCCAGCTGTCAACGGGCAGGGTAGACTCTGAACTGGTTTACAGCCTATCGCAGGGCACATTGAGACAAACAGCCACACTCACAACAAGTGTTCAATTAATGTTGCATATTTTTGGGATGTGGGAGGAAACCGGAGTGCCCGAGGATAACCCACTCAGGCACGGGAAGATCATGCAAACTCCACCCAGAAGAGCAGGGATTGAACCCGAGTCCTCACCAACTGTGTCCTCACCACTGTTTTTTTTTTTTTTAACTAAACTTATAAACTTCTGTCACATAACACAGCAGCTGTTCCAACCTGCTTGGACCCGTTTCTTCACTTCCTACCTCGTCGGCCACCCACGCTATCTCTTCTGCCTGGAGCCTCACTCTCCCCCCCCCCCACGCCTCTCATTCACGCACATATATATGAAGAGTTTGTTTTCAAAACGAGACATAGGCATTTTTTTCAGATTTACGAAACTCGCGCCAAAATTATCCATTCGGAGCTGGATAATTTTGGCGCGAGTTTCGTAAATCTGAAAAAAATGCCTATGTCTCGTTTTGAAAACAAACTCTTCATATTTTTTTTAATTCAGCTAATCTTCATTCCTCTCCTTTCCAGCGCATCCCTCCATCTTTTTCATTGTTCCTCCACCTGCTCCCTGCTTTCACTGCATATCACGATATCATCTGCAAACATCATGGTCCAAGGGGATTCCACTCTAACCTCATCTGTCAAGCCTACCACTACCTTTGCAAAGAGGAAGGGACTGAGAGCTGAGCCCTGATGCAATCCCATCTCCACCTTAAACTCTTCTGTCACACCTCAGGCACACCTCACCATTGTTCTGCTGCCCTCAGACATGTTCTGTACTATTCTAACATATTTCTCTGCCACACCAGACTTACGCATGCAGTACCACAGTCACTCCCTTGGTACTCTGTCATAGGCTTTCTCTATATCCACAAAGACACAATATAGCTCCTTCTGACATTCTCTGTAAGTGATTTTTTTTTTTTTGCCAAAGAGGTGCTCTCGTAAAAATGCTTGTAATGTAATGTAATTTCATTATGAGTGGGATGAGTTGGCTATAAATAGTACTTCACAGACAATGGCAATACAGGAAATGTGCCCTTGCAAAAAGCCCATCCTTTTCCAGCATCCTTATAGACACACACACACACACACACCACACACACACACACACCACACACACACACACCTAAGCATACGTACGTACGCACACACACACACACACACACTCACATGCACACTAACACACACAGACACAAAACGCTCAATTTCAATTGTAAACAAACAATCTCCTCACGAGTAGCTTCACTTATACAAACTGTTGGTGCCTCACGGATCTTGAGATTTTAGCTTTTTATTCCAAGTCATGTGAAAAGTAAATATCCAAGTGTTATTCAAGAATACAGTAAGGATGACCTTGAAGCATGTTATTCGATGTAACTTTTATTTAATTATGTACTCAGTCGACTTATTTAAAGGGCTACTGTCATGAAATTGATTATTTTTAGTATGTTATTAATGAATAAACGGCAGCCAATGTGGGCCCGTGCGTTTTCTTTCACCACAAAACAGGATTTTTACGTATACAATTTTTTGGAACTCCTGCCATGAAAATCCTTTCGAGGGATTTGTTTTCGAGAAGAAGCAGGAAGTGACGTAAAGAGACGCACCTCATTGTTCCTTCGTGTTAGCCAAAATGCCGGCTTGTTGCATTGGTGGACATTGCTTGAACACTCGGGAGGATGGATTTACCCTTCATAAGATTGCAAGAGACCCGGTTCGTCGTGAAAAATGGACTGCACGGATGGAGAGAACGAGAGCTTCGTGGGTTCCAAATAACAGTTAGGTCTGTATACAGCTACTAAAAAAAAATAACACGGACCACGTAATCGGTCTCTCATAACGTAATAAAAGATCCACGTACGAAATAGGTCGATGTGCGCGTCGGACGGCGATGGGCTGCGCGTTAGGCTTGCGGACGGCGGCAGCTCTGAAGAACCCAGCCAAGAATGGCTCACTCAGCTGGATGCGCGCAGTAAAGCGCCCCGGCTCGATGGTGTTGTTCATCTCGTACTGTGGCGGCTATAAACAGCCCCCTAAAGCAGCACGGTTCGGCTCCATTATAAGCCACCACGGAGCCGAAAATGAGCCACACCGACTGAGACGCTGCCTTCAGCGGTCACGGCTTCTGCAAAGGCTGTGCGTCAGGCTTTGAGGACGGCAGCGGCTCCGAAGAACCCAGCCGAGAATGCCTCACTTAGCCGCGTGCGCGCAGTGAAGCGCCCTGGCACCACGATGTTGTTCATCACGTACTGCAGCGTCTATGAACAACCCCTTCCAGCAGCACGGCTCGGCTCTGCCTCACTCAGCTGTGCCCCGGCTCGATGGTGTTGTTCATCACGTACTGCAGCGTCTATGAACAACCCCCTAAAGCAGCACGGCTCGGGTCTGCCTCACTCAGCTGCGTGCGACCACAACACAGTAAAGCGCCACGGCTCGACGCTGTTGTTCATCGCATACTGTGGCGTTTATGAACAACCCCTGAAAGCAGCACGGCTCGGCTCCGTCATGAGCCACACCGGCCAGCTGCGATAAGCCGTGATGGCTCATCGCAGCCGCAGAAGTGGATCGAACGGGCATGCGGCTTGGCCGTGATCGCATATCATCTGATATGGCTCGAAACAATAGTGTAATATTGCCCTGAGGGCTCGACAACATAGTGTAATATTGCCCCGGTAACTTCACTCGTTTGTGTGGTGTTCTCCTTTTTGAAAAGAGCTTCCGTGTCAGAAGGAACATGTTCGTCTTCCATAGTTAGGGTGCACCGCGTGTTTTCATTGGCGAATGTCCGGGTGACGTCACGGACAGAGGATGCAGCCAATATGGCAACCACTCGGATATCGTAGAATGACACTTCTGCAACTTTGCGCATGGATGACGCGCTCTCCACTCACATTTATTTTTTCGTATAGACATTGAAGTGAATAATGTTATATGTATTTTTCATTACAATGTCTATTTTAGAATGTTTATAAGGATGACACTTGAGCTTTAAAGGCTCATGCTGTACTTGTCACTGTCTGCATACTTGTATTAATGTGTGTCCTTATATGGTTTAATGGGACTGGTATGGCAGACCCAGGATGGTTTTGATTTTACAGTGACATTCATTAAAGGGTATATTACGATTGTTTAATGAATAAATGTTTGGTTATGTCATAGTGATATTTCTGTGACATACTTTCATCAAATCCAATACTACTACTACTACTACTACTAATAATAATAATAATAATAATAATACCCCTTCCTCGAGCCGTCACCCTATTGTGTTGGAGTGATTTGTGTCTCCTGATGATCCTTGGAGCTAAATTGTCTGGGGATTGAAGTCCCTGGTAGGGTCACCCAAGGCAATCAGGTCCTAGGTGAGAAACCAGACAAAGTACGACTCCCAAACCGCTATGATGACTACAAAAACTGGATCTTGATTTCCCTTGCCTGGACCCGGGTCACCAGGGCCCGCCTCTGGAGCCAGGCCTGGAGGTGGGGCTCGAAGGCGAGTGCCTGGTGGCCAGGCCTTCACCCATGGGGCTCGGCCTGGCACTGGCCGAAAGAGTAGCATGAGTCCCCCTTCCAGAAATGAGCTTTCGGGACATGGAATATCACCTCTTGGGCAGGGAAGGAGCCTGAGTTGGTACGTGAGGTCGAGAAGTTCTGACTAGATGTAGTTGGACTCACCTCTATGGATAGCTTGGGCTCTGGCACCACTTCTTTTGAGAGGGGTTGGACTCTGTTCACTCTGGAGTTGCCCACGGGGAGAGACGTCGAGCAGGTGTGTGTTTACTTATTGCCCCCAGGCTCAGGGCCTGTACGTTGGGGTATACCCCAGTGGATGAGAGGGTAGCATCCCTCTGTCTGCAGATACGGGGACGGGTCCTGACTGTTGTTTGTGCTTATGCACCAAAACCAGTCCAGAGTACCCACCATTTTGTAGTCCTTAGAGGGAGTGCTGGAAAGCGCCCCCTCTGGTGACTCCATCAATCTGCTGGGGGATTTCAATGCCCTTGTGGGCAAGGACAGTGAGATCTGGAAGGGCGTGATTGGGAAGAAACCGTCGTCGGAGCTGTCAACCGATCACCACCTGGTGGTGAGTTGGCTCCGATGGTGGGAGAAGATACCAGTCCGACGTGGCAGGCCCAAACGTATTGTGAGGATCTGCTGGGAACGGCTGGCAGATTCCCATGTCAGAAGGAATTTCAACTCCCACCTCCGAAAGAACTTTGCTCACGTCCTGGAAGAGGCGGGGGACATTTAGTTTAAGTGGACAATTAGTCTGCTCTGAGGTGGGATCTTCTATATCTGGGGTTGAGGTCCTTGGTGGCCGGGCCCCATGGGGGGATGAGAATCGCCCAGAGTTCCTAAAGGCTCTGGATGTTGTGGGGCTGTCCTGGTTGACACACCTCTGCTACATCGCGTGGACATCAAGGACAGTGCCTCCGGATTGGCAGACTGGGGTGGTGGTCCCCCTTTTCAAGAAGGGTGACCGGAGGGTATGGTGGTCCCCCTTCTCAAGAAGGGTGACCGGAGGGTGTGTTCCAACTTTTGAGGGATGACATTCTTCTGTCTCCCTGGTAAGGTCTACTCAGGGGGTGAATAGGAGTTCGCCCCACCAGTCTACATGTGTTTTGTGGACTTGGAGAAAACATTCAACTGTGTCCCTTGGGGAGTCCTGTAGGGGGTTCTTCGTGAGTATGGGGTACTGATCCCCCTGATATGAGCTGTTCGGGCCCTGTACGACCGCTGTCAAAGTTTGGTCCGCACTGCTGGCAATAAGTTGTCTTGTTTCCGGTGAGAGTTGGACTCCGCCAAGGCTGCCCTTTGTCACCAATTTTGTTCATAATTTTAAGGACAGAATTTCTTGGCGCAGCCGAGGTATAGAAGGTGTCTGGTTTGGTGGCCTCAGCACCGCATCTCTGCTCTTTGCAGATGATGTGGTTCTGTTGGGATCATCAAGCCGTGATCTCCAGCTCTCATTGGAGCAATTTGCATCTGAGTGTGAAGCAACTGGGAACAGAATAAGCACCTCAAAATCCGAGGCTATGGTTCTCAATAAAAGGGGCGCCGTGCCCTCTCCAGGTCGGGGATGATATCCTTCCCCATGTGGAAGAGTTCAAGTATCTTAGGGTCTTGTTCAAAAGTGAGGGAAGAATGGAGCGGGAGATCGAGAGACGGATCGGTGCAGCGTCTGCACTGATGCAGACTTTGTATCGGTCCGTTGTGGCAAAGAGGGAGCTAAGTCCAAAAGCGAAGCTCTCAATTTACCAGTCGATCTACGTTCCTACTCTCTCCGATGGGGATGAGCTGTGGGTCATGACCAAAAAAACATGATCCCGGATACAAGCGGCTGAAATGAGCTTCCACCGCAGGGTGTCCGGGGTCTCCCTTAGAGATAGGGTTAGAAGCTCAGTCATCCAGGTTGGGGGGCTCATTGTCGAGCCGTTACACCTCCGTATTGAGAGGAGCCAGATGAGGTGACTGGGACATCTGATTTGGATGCCTCCTGGACGCCTCCATGGTGAGGTGTTCCAGGCGTGTCCTACCGGAAAGAGACCCCGAAGATGACCAAGGACATGCTGAAGAGACTTTGTCCCTCAGCTGGCTTGCGAACGCCTCGGGATCCCTCAGGAAGAGCTGGAAGAAATAGCTGGGGAAAGGAAAGTCTGGGTATCCCTGCTGAAGCTACTTCCCCCACGACGCGACCCGGAAAAGCAGTGGATAATGGATGGATTGATAATAATAATAATAATAATAATAATAATAATGTAGGCACGGTGGTGCAGCTGTAGAACGTCAACATCATAGTTCTGAGCACTGGGGTTCAAATCCCTGCCCTGCCTGTGCTGATTTTGCATGATCTCCCTGTGCCTGTTGTTTTTTTCTGGGCACTCGGATTTCCACCCACATTCCAAAAACATGCATTCATCGAAGACTGTAAATTGCCCCTAGTTGTGATTGTGAGTTTGATTGTTGTTCATCTCTATGTGCCCTCCGATTGACTGGCAACCAGTTCAGGGTCTACCCTGCCTCCTGCCCAATGACAGCTGGGATAGACTCCAGCACTTCTGCGACCCTCGCGAGAATAAGCGCCTCATAAAATGGATGGATGGATGGATGGATGGATGGATGGATGGATGGAAGGATGCTGTTAATTTACCTTCAACTCCCTCCTGGCACGATGCACAATATTCACACATATGGATTGATGGACAAGGACCAAGGATGACGGACCACAATAACTTTGTGAAATACAGAAGACATGGTTGATGAGAAAAGTATAAAATATTCAGCTTAAGTATTCTTAACACATTTAGTTAGCTTGCATTGGCTCGCCAAGGTCCCCATCATGTATCTTGGGGTCTTGTTTACGAGTGAGGGAAGAATGGAGTGGGAGATCGACAGGTGGCTGGGTACAGCGTCTGCAGTGATGCGGATTTTGTATCGGTCCGTTGTAGTAAAGAGGGAGCTAAGTTGAAATTTACCAGTCGATCTACGTTCCTAACCGAACCTATCCTTACGAGCTGTGGGTCATGACTGAAAGAACAAGATCACGGATACAAGGGGCTGAAATGAATTTCTTCCGCAGGGTGTCCGGGCTCTCCCTTAGAGATAGGTTGAGAAGCTCAGTCATCCGGGAGGGGCTCAGTGTGGAACCGCTGCTCCTCCGCATTGAAAGGAGACAGTTGATGTGGCTGGGACATCTTATCCGGATGCCTCCCGGGCGCCTCCCTCACCGAAAAGAGGTCCCGGGGACGCCCCAGGACACACTGGAGAGATCATGTCCCTTGGCTGGCCTGGGAAAGCTTCAGGAACCTTCCAGAAGAGCTGGAAGAAGTGGCTGTGGAAAAAGAAGTCTGGGTACCCCTGCTGAAGCTACTTAACCAGTGACCTGACCCAGATAAGTTGTAGAAAATGGATGGATGGACGGATGGATGGATAGCTTGCATTGGGTTTTTGCAAGTAAAGAATTCTGTGTGCCACAAACACTCAACCTTTGAGATATACATGGAATAATAAATGAACAGCCATTTACAGTAGTAACTTCAATGTTTCATCATAATATTTTGTAACAGTAGACATTTTAAATCCAAATGACATGCTACATTTTCCTATTTAATGTGGACCATATCAGCACATCTACAAAGAGATCCTGTCGCATTTACTTTGTTCAATGTGTGAGAAGTGCATGACAACTGGTGGCTGCTTCACTATGACAACGCACGTGCTCGAAATGCCTGAGCAGTTCCTGCCCAAGGACAAAATATCCATGGTGGGCCAACCTTACAATATAGCTAGGGTTCACCAAATACATATACGGCAAGGATATTTTATGACCATATTTTGCTAACTTTATGCAGCAAATATTTTTCTTTTCAATATCAAAGCGAAACACAACTGCACTCTGTAGTCACTATACTTCATCATTTAAATACTCACTGAATCCATCGTGCCCACGCAGGACAAAATAATGTGGCAGCTGTAGCTGGCCTTTGGGTCTATTTTGTCATTCATGAGTATGACTATGAAAGATGTAATATTTGTATTTATTTGAAAATGGATGAAGTTTATATACATATGTATCTATATTTATATATATTAAAGTTGATGTATTCTCTCAAGTCACATACCAGTACAGAAATGGCTACATTCTCCATCCACCCAATATCCAAATCTAATTCTGGGTTTGTGTGGGCATATGTGAAAAAAAAACAAGGAAAAAGGACAAAAGCAAGAAAAAAAAAATTGAATCAGCCGGCGATTGGATGAAAACCTGTTTAGAGGAAGGCTGAAGATGTCACAAGAAATGAATCGAGCAAGAAACAAGTATATATAAAAAAAATATATGATTTGTTGGTATTTGAAATCGTTTGGATTGATGTCTTTAAATAGCACCCACCCAAATGATTGTATCCTTTCCTCCAGTTCAAAAGCACCTTTCACAAAAAGTGAGCATGTAAAACCAGTGGGGGATGGTGACACATTATTCAAAATTATTTTATTTTTTTATTCTTGTGCAAGTATCTTGGTGTCAGCAAACACTCAACACAATTTAATATGAACATATTAGAAAATGAATAAAGAAATACTCAGGTCGAATGACACGGACGTCTGGCTTCCTATGACATCTGTTCCTGGAAGCAAGGCTGCTCCAAATAGCTGTGATAGCAGTTATATATTGGCACTGTGATAGTAGCACAGTTGATGACTGATTTAAAAATTCTTGACACAAAATGTTTTTCATTTTAAAAAGTTTTTGATACCTCAGGATTGTGGTAGTTTGTATCAGCTGACTGATGCCATAAAGCAGTCTACAACCTGCATCATAAGGAAGTCTTGCGAATAAACGCCTACATTATCAGCAGTTTTTTTCTTTTTTTGCAATTTCAAATAACCCATGACAGCTGATTGTTCAGAGAAATTGAGGTTTTGGTGCATAAACAATGGACACTTTCACATCTGAATGTGCTAACACTTTGGAGCAGCTTACTTTTAAAAAATGAATTCATTCATTCATTTATTTTGGGCTTCAAGCTGATATCTTTGAGGCTGATCAAACACGCACCCGTTTTGCTTTTGCCAGATGTTCATAGTTCTTTTCCCATTTATTTCTTGTATACATTAAAAAGAGTACTATCTTCCTGACCTTGAACTTAATATGCCGTTATATGTGATCAGCAAAATTAATCGAAATCCACTAATATATGAGCCTGAGACTGGAAATGTAGGATGACATAAGAGAACCAGAAACCAAAACTTATCCATTTTGCAAGCCTCCTCAACACAGTGTGGGACTGCTCAAACTGAATTAAAGTGAAGCAGTTCACCTCCTCACTTTCCATCTTGCCCATGTATGTGGACAGGAAAACACACAAGTTTAGAAATTCCCACTATGAACGGAAGGACGCGATTGGATTAGAAAAGAAAATCAATCCAAATCCAAGCCAGAGAACTAAAACCGAAAATTAAATTTTATCTGTATTTTACTCTTCATGATGCACGTGAAGCTCTACAAAATTTCCTTGATTTTTTGTTTCTACACATTTTGATCTTATTTTTTTCATCTGTTCCGAGGCCAACTTTGTCCATCTATTGTTATTTACTCCAGGAAGCAATTTGTAATTTATATGTTTTAATGTCGGGCATTTTTTTTTCAAGCATTTTCTGTCTGCTGTTTTCCAAACGATTTGACGTATGTGTTTGTGAACTAAAATGGCCACAGAATGACAGGAGTCATAATTCAATGTAGTTCTTTTTTTCATTGCAATTTACAAAAGTTTTGCTGCTTCAATTTTGCTAATGTCAATATTGATTTTGTCATGCCCGATTCATTGACAATCCAATCGATGCATTCGGTTTGTGACTTTAAACTTGGTTTGCAATACATATATGGTCATGCTACAAATTGTGGATGAATAATTTCTGAAGCTTTGCACAGAAATCCATCAGCAAGATGTGGAAGAAAGACAAGGTCACCCATCTGAACAGGTGAACTGTTTTCCTGAATCCATTGTAGAAAATGAAATGTTGCATAATGCATGACCATGTCAATATTGAAGCAAGCCCACTTGCTCTGTGGTTACATGCTAAATTACTGGAAGGGACAGAGGCTCTCTTTAATCTTTGGGTGATGATTCGACCTTTGTCAATCACATCACAAAGACGCCTGGGAAAGAAAAACATAATCATGTCATGATTTCCAGTGTCTTGCAAATCACCTTGCGTGAATAACATTTCACACATTTTATCAGGTGAGAGCCTAAAACATCACTGAAAGAATTGTAGATGTGTTGGATTTCAGTGCGTACCTTTAACACAACTTAAAAAGATGGCACACAGGGCACAAAAACCATGAATACAATATTCAGATAGAGCTATCACCTGAGGTAAAAAGCTGCAAATTAATGAAGGTTCAGGTGCATGTGGAAACGTTTCTCAGCAGAATGATAATGGCAGGGAATGGAGTGTTGCATTCATCACAACGAAGAGATTGGACCTTCGATGGCCTTCAAGTAGCCACTGGTCTGTCATGCATAAACAAGTACAATAAAAGGGGCACCGCTGGAACTTTAAGGATGTCCAGAAATTCCATTTACTTGTCCATACCACTTGGCCTCATTGGGCTCGTAAGTGAGCAGGATCATATCACTCTTGACTTTGGGAGGAAAAGCTGAGTACATCCTATACTGGTTGTCAGCCAATCAGCATGCACATGGGGGTTGAAAGTGTTAATGAAATGTGAATCTGGCAAAAAAAATTAAAAACAACAACAAAAAAAAAACAGAATCTGATAGTCCACAAATCATATTTTGTGTGTGTGTTTTGTTACGTGGACAGAGAAGAATACCCATAATGGCCAAAAAGGGCTAGCCACCTGTTAAGGGTGTAACCTACCTCTCATACAAAGTCACCTGGGATAGGCTCCAGCTCCTCAGCAATCCTTATTAGGAAAATAGAACACTGATGGATGGAAATAAGAAGTGAACCAGGACTGTTTGCAGTAAACTTGACCACAATTCTCCATCACAGCAAAGGGCAAATGTTACATAACAATAATAGCCATCCATCCATTTTCTTAGCCATTTATCCTCACAAGGGTCACGGGAGAGCTGGAGCCTATCCCAGCTGTCAACAGGCAGGAGGCAGGGTACACCCTGAACTGGTTACAAGCCAACTACAGGGCACGTAGAGACAAACAGTCGCACTCACAATCACACCTATGGGCAATTTAGAGGGTCCGATTAATGTTGTACGTTTTTGGGATGTGGGAGGAAACACGAGTGTCCGGCGAAAACCCACGCTGGCATGGGGAGAACATAAAAATCCACAGAGGCGGGGCCGTCATCGAACCCTCAACCTCAGAACTGTGAGGCCAACACTACAGCGGAGCCACTGGGCACCATAACAATAATAATAATCATCATAAAAACAAAAATAACAACAATAACTCAAAGTTGATACAGGTAAAGCTACTTCATCCGCTGATTCAAGCTTTTCTTGATGCTAAGATCGTGGCTTTCCCTGACTTTCTGTCAACACCTGCTCCAGACGTTATTTTGTTTTCTTCAGTGGTAGTGATAGCTGAACTTCCGTTAAGTGTTTTGTCAAGAACTGACACTGTTTTGAGAAATTTGCCTAGGATAGCTGAAATGGTATTAAGACACGTAAGTAAGTAAGTTTCTTTCGGCTTGTCCCTTTCGGGGTCGCCACAGCGTGTCATCTCAGATGAACGCACATATGTTTGGCACAATTTTTACGCCGGATGCCCTTCCTGACGCAACCCTTCTCAGGGAGTGGAGGCCCCAGTGGGATACGAACCCACAACCCCTGGTTTATCAAACCAGTGCTCTAACCACTGAGCTACAGGGCCCCTCTTATTATTAAGACACGTGATGGGCATAAAATTTCTCAAACTGGCATGAAGCTCCAGTCTGGGACAGAAAAAAATATTTTGCTAGGAGGAAATTTTGTCATGCTGCTCCATCCAGAAGAATACCTTTAAAATATTTTTTTAAAATATGGCAGTGTTTCTTCTTACTCTTTCAAATAAAACTGTTATGATTTGTTGAGCTATTTACAACAGCTTTTGGTTATTTCTGTTTGTTGGCACCACCCTACCCACCCTTAAGGATTTCCACACCACCTGAACTAGGACATGAGCAGGCAGGATCCTATCACACCCTTCACATACTGGTCACCTTCTCTTCCAGGTCCTTCCTTCGAGCAGACGCTTCTGAACAATGCAAACCAAAATTAGCAGACATTTCAACAGCTTCTTCGGTCTTGCAATTAGAGTATATTCTTGAACAGCTAACACACAATTCAAGTGCAATGTGCTGCCATTTTTTTGTCTTGAGTTTGCATCCTTTGCACAAATGTGATTTACAAAAAAATGTTCCCTGTCAATTGACTGTTTTTCATACTCATGTGTGACATGTATATTGTACTAGGGTTGGCTCCAACTACCGGAGACAAATTCCTTGTGTCTTGTTTACATACTTGGCCAATAAAGCTTATTCTGATTCTGATTGTTGGTGCTGTTTTTGTTTTTCGCTATTGCTAGATTGGGAGGAGCAGTGAAGGCCACTGACCCCTCAATTTGAAGTAGATGTTAAGTAACTATTTGGCATCATGAAAATGTCATGTATTAATGTCATGAAAAATGATAAAGGTTAAGAAGGTAATATCACTCCTCCAAATTAACGGGCCCTTAGCGTCTTTTGGCATCTGAGCATGTAACACAGTTATGAATAAACACGAGAAAAACAATTATTGGTATGAGCGACAATGACGTATAAAGTTGCGACTACATTGGAAGTAAAATTGTTACATTTATATGATCTGAGTGGCCAGTGTGCACACATTTGATCTTTTACAGATTGGTGACGCTCAAGGCAACTTTTAATGCAAATAAATGAAAAGGTGCACTGGAGTAAAATAAATGATTTTTTTTTAAATATATATCAACTTGAAATTCACATTTTCAAGAGCTTTTATTAACTACCAAATTCAATACTTTCTACAAGACATGGAGCAGCTACCTGGAAGTGGATGCTCCATGTTTGCAGCATATTCAACATCCTACTTGTGAGCATGCTTCAACTGTAAGGCTGCTGGCCAACAAAGGGCCAAGTTACCCTCTTTTCGTCATGAAAGGTGGTACTATGGCACGCTTCCTGCCTTATGAACTGAGGTTGAAGAGCTAACGCTGGAACAGTAGATCTGCATTAGTGACCTCCCATCACCTTGGGGCATGTTGTTGTGTTCTATGTCCGTTTCACACGCAGGCAAACAAACGAGGTTACATGACCCCGCCTCTTATTTTGCGTTTTTTTTTTGCTCTCTATAAAGCAGTCTGTTCTCAATGTGGCCGATTAGAAAGCATAATAGCCTGCAGGTGCTGCTTCCAAGCGTTAAATTTGTGCTGACAGGATTATTGTCACTTGATTTCTTCAAAGAACCAAAATGGATGACACAGCAAGTATGTTTTTCATTTTTGCTGACACCCATTTCATTCAGGCTGCAATTATACCCTGACCCTTCATAAAGTAAGCTAAGTAATAATTCTTGTGAGTGCGTACGTCACTCGAGGTCATTCACATGTTGAAATTGTACCTGTTTTTTGTTTTTTACCCACAGAGCAAAAAAAACAAAAAAACAAAAAAAAAAACATAACATTGTGGTCATCTCGTTATCATCGCAGATTTGAGATTCCATGTTTTGGGAGGACAGCACGGTGGAACAGATGTAAAGCGTTGGTCTCACAGTTCTGAAGACTGGAGTTCAAATCCCGGCCCCGCCTGTGTGGAGTTTGCATGTTGTACCTGTTCCTGCGTGGGTTTTCTCCAGGCACTCCGGTTTCCTCCCACATCCCAAAAACATGCAACGATAATTGGACACTCTAAATTGCCCCTTAGTGTGATTGTGAGTGCGACTGTTGTCTGTCTCCATCTGCCATGCGATTGGCTGGCACCAGTTCAGGGTTTACCCCGCCTCTTGGCCGAAGACAGATAGGATTGGCTCCAGCACTCCCGTGACCCTCGTGAGGATAAGCGGCTCAGAAAATGAATGGATGTATGGATGTTTTGGGAGTTCCACACCAGCTGGCATGCCCACGGCGTGCGTCATTGCGCAGAAGCGCGTCCAGCCCGTAAGTGGTTAATGACAATCTGCTGACTGAGCACAAGCGCTTGTTCTGCTGCTCTTATGTGAGCTCTGATCAGCAGGTACTGTCTTGAATTGAATTGTTTCCATTGCAAGGACCCGGACAAGAAGGGGATCTCTTCCATTGCGGATAGCACAAGTCAAGAATCAAGGAAGCTATAAAATGTGGGCTCTCATTCATCGGCAGTCCTAGGTAAATTTAATCTTTTAACCTGAAATAACAGTGTGCAAATTTAGAAGTAACACTTGTCGATTGTGATGTTTCCTTTTTTAATACATTATTTTATTATTGTCGGAGCAGTCTCGTTTTTGTGCCGCATTTTTCTTCAGCGCGCCGATGCGTGAGCGTGCAATCTAAGGCATGTTTCAAGTCTGCCGAAGATTCTGAACTTTGAAGGATGAGAGCGATTTCTAAACTTCCAACTCTGAAATAGTCCTACGTAATCCGTTCTTACGTTCGTTGGTTCGTGTTTGTATGTGTTGTTTGTGAGTGAATATGTGCCACGTTCTTGGTTTTATTTCTCTCAGTGCACGAGTGCATTGACTATTTGCATCGCATTTGTAGGGGTGAATTACGGGTTTTTGTTTCACCATTTATGCTTTTTAATCGTGGACGTGGGGCATCTGTCGTAGACTTATAAAGCTAAAGCAATCTTTATTTATTTTGATACAAAGGTGTATGTCAGGAATTCATTGAACTTTGAGTTTCCATGTGGTTTGTGTGGTCTACATGACTCTTATCCAGCCATCCATTTTCTGAGCCGCTTATCCTCATGAGGGTTGTGGGAGTACTGGAGCCAATCCCAGCTATCTCTGGGTGGGAGGCAGGGAACACCCTGAACGGGTTGCCAGCCAATCACATGGCACATGGTGACAGACAACAGTCGTACTCACAATCACACTAAGGGGTAAATTAGAGTGTCCAATTATTGTTGCATGTTTTTGGGATGTGGGAGGAAACCGGAGTGCTAGGAGAAAACCCCCGCAGACACGGAGAGAACATGCAAAGTCCACACAGGCAGGCAGGGATTTGAAACCCAGTCCTCAGAACTGTGAGGCCAATGCTCTCCAGGTGCTTCACCGAGCCGCACATGGCTCTTATATACATTGTAAATTAACCAGTAAAACAATAATTATTTTTTGACTGATTTGTGGTTATTGTCACTATGCTGGATCAGATACATATTTCTCTACAATAATGTATCGTACTGCTGCTATAACGCCACAATGCAAAACATGCCAAAAATCACCCTGATATCCTTTTAGAGCATTATGTTGTGTTTCTCTCAGGCCTCCTTGAATTTTGCCAATTATTTGTAACACTCATGTAACTCCTTTTATCTTTGGAACAGACCCAGATTGCAAAGCATACTTAATTGGTGCAGCTTTTGCTCACTCATTGGTTCTAAACTGCCAGCTGCCAGCTTTCAGATCTCACAATGCAGGCCAACCATCACAAACAGGGACTGGAGGGTAGGGGAATGTGATTTACATGAATAGAGTTGCGTGGTAAATAGGAGCGTTATCATCAAAAACCCAGAGCTGCAAGTGCTGTTGTGTATCCCTCTTTCAAATGGACAGCCTTTATCAAATTTAAGTCATTGGTGATAGTATTATTTTTTTTTAAGTTTTCTCTTTGGATTTGATTCAAATCAGATCATTGGAGTTTGCTCATATGGGACACGGCCAAAAGGTTTTGAATCTCAGCTCAGGCACGCCGTAAGTTTGTATGGTCTCCCCGGTGTTTGTTTGCCCTCTGTCACGTTACAAAAAGAGACATGGTGTGTAAATTGAAGACTCAAAATTGTCCATCCACTCATTATGAACTCATTATGAGTGTGAGGGTGTACCACATCTCTTACTTCAAACGTAGTTAAATTAGCAAAGGCTCAATCCTACCTCTGACCCTAAAGAGGGCACGTGTTATTAAAACAAAACAAAGATCCATCCAGGAAGCACGGTGGTGCATCTGCAGAGCATTTGCCTCACAGTTCTGAGGCCCAGGGGGTTTAAATCTCATCCCCTCCAGTGTGGCGTTCTCCCTGTGCCTATGTAGATGCCTGCGACCCTAGCGAGGCTATGCAATATGGAAAATGGAGGGATGCACAGTGATTTAATCAAATTACTGATATTCTTTAACCTGCTTTTGTTTGTCTGTAGCCTTTATAATTTTGATACCATCAAAATAATGCTAGCAGCAAAAGTGGCAAAAAAAAAAAACAAAACCCTCCACTCAGGGATTATTGTGTAAATTGCTGCTATGAAGCTCAGCAATAACATTAACTTAGTAGTGCTAACATTTTGGGGCCAGATGTGACACGTCTATAATAATGGAATGAGAATGACTCAATTCTGCCTGACATATATTTTTGTATTTCTTTATGCCCTTTTCAAGTCCACTTTAAATCAAAATGCCCACAGATAGTGTCACAGCAGAACGATACGCATCACTTTGGAAGACTTCCACTCTTAAAACATGACAGTGCTCCTGGAGGTGGTCACATACTGTAACTAGAGCAGATGCTGAACTATGGCCTGTCAAACAGTGGAATGTGGATTGTGTCATATCACACAAATTTCCATTGTGACCGTCATTGTTGATTATTTTTATAAACTATTTTACAGCTATTTAGGGTACATCAAATGGAACAGTGAAGAGACAACTTATCTTATGTTATCTTATACCCATAACGTCAAGCTTCTGGAAGTTTATTCTATGAATAATAAATTTATTCTGTTTGGGGGTTTCCATAGTCCATTTTCTGTAGTTTTTACTATCAAATGCAGCTTTCTATGGATTTCTTGGTGGTTATTAAAAACAAAGGAAATTATTAAATGAGCTGTAATAAACTCTCACATGTAGCAATCTTGTGTGAAAATAAAAACAAACAGATGTGTACAGTCCACATCGTTGAGTCAAGGTAGCTGGTAATTAATTATGTACGGCCCTATTACACAAATACTGATTTAAAAACCATGTGTAATTACTTGTAAAGGTTTTTTCCAAAGGAAAATGTCACGTTCTTCTGCACTATTTACAGTCTGCGATATTGTGATGCCTCCACCAGACTGATTTCCGCAGCCTGTACGATACAACTCAGGGGAGGCTCACTGGCAGTTGGTCAAGTACTTCAATACATAATGAAATATAAGAGCAAAAGGATTAAACAGCTTTGGACGCTCAGTTGAATGGATCCAAATCACTTGGTTGTTAACATGCACTTCTTATCCTACTGTTACTTGTTAAAATTTATAATACTGATTATGTTTATGAAAGTCCATTTGCACTCTGTCCTGTATTTTTCTTTCACAGCATACAGAAAAGCAGTCAGCGGTTCCAAACCATTCAAAATAGGTCCACCTATATGTTGATGCACGCTGAGAAAAGGAGGCAAATGCAAACACAAATTAAATGTGAACAAAATATTGATTTTTTTCAAAGCTGAATTAAATTCCCACATCCCCGGGTTTCACACACCCCCATTATTGATCCTGAATGAATTATTTACAGTATGTATTTGTATTGTAACAAAACACATTTCCCTAGATTGTATGTGAAACATAAATACAGTAATGACAAATGATAACTAATCAACACATTTTAATTCAGAATTGTTATATGCTATTCTTAAATATGGTGATTATAAGTGTGGTGTTAAAAGTATTGTGATGTTAAGTAAGATATACATTATCATAGCGTTTGGATTGGATAAGCCTTAAAAGGGTAGGGAAATCTAGAAACATTTTCACAAAGTTGACTTGGAAACTTGGAAAATTCTGTCGTGATAATTTTGTTGTTGTTGTTGAACAAAATGTACTCTGGAAAGCTGGGAGTAAATGTTTGAAATGCTCTTAATAACAGAGACCTCTAAAATTTTTAGAAACATAGAGAAAGCAAATAGTCAGGAGATTGTTTTTGTGTATATAAACCCATCCATCCATTTTCTGAGCCGCTTATCCTCAACAAGGGTCGCGGGAGTGGTGAAGACGATCCCAGCTAACTTTGGGCAGGAGGTGGGTTACACCCTGAACTGGTCACTAGCCAATCACAAGGCACAGATAAACAAACAACCATTCACACATATGGGCAATTTAGACTATTTAATTAGCCTTTACGCATGTTTTAGGGATTGTGGGAAGAAACCAGAGTGCCCCCACAAAAGACCAATCGGCACTGGCAAAACATGCAAAATACACACAGGTGGGGGTGAGATTTGAACACCAGTCCTCAGAAATATGAAGCAAATGCTGTAACCTGTTGTCCACCATGTCGCCATGTTTTTGTGAATAATTCAGGATTTTATTGATGTAAGGAAATGTAATACTCACAGTCATGACTGTTAGCTCACACTAGTACTTAAAAGTAATAGAAAACTATACCACTTGTCATGCAAAATGATACAGGTACATTTTACTACATTCTAGTTGCTATTCGTGATGTGAAAGGAATCTACTTTTCATTTATTTTTTTTCCAAGGCATTGATGCAGGGGGTATCGTTTGAAACAAAGTGGAAGTTTTCCAAACGTTTCAAAAGTATTTCTTCCACAGATTGAAATTTATTTTTCCATGTAAAACTGTCACTATTTTAACAGTTAAAGAACGTTCATAGTAAAAACAGTGACAAAATAATTAACACCCACTGTCCTCATGTCCTCCCTTACAACATCCATCAAGCTTTTCTTTGGTCTTCCTCTCGCTCTTTTGCCTCATGGAAAAAGATGACACACTGTAGTGACCCCTAATGGGACAAGCTGAAAGGAAAAGAAGAAGAATCTCTGAACACTAATACTTTCCCAAAAAATGAAACCAGTGATGATGTTTATTTTGAATAGCATGTTTTCTTCTTTGTTGATTAGGCTGGCATTGATTTTTTTTTTTTTTTCACGCAAATAAGTTTGACTAAATTACACAAAAAAATATCCCCAGGTGGAACAGTATGGCAGCTGTGAAGCGTTGGCTTCACAGTTCTGAGGACCTGGGTTCAATCTCGGCCCGCCTGTGTGGAGTTTCCATGTTCTCCTGTGCCTGCGTGGGTTTTCTCTATATGCATCCATTGGAGACTCTAAATGGCCCCTAGGTGTGATTTGAGTGCGACTGTTGTTTGTCTTCATGCGCCCTGCGATTAGCTGTTCAGGGTGTACCCTGCCTCCTGCCCAATGACAGCTGGGAGAGGCTCCAGCTCTCTCGCGACCCTCGTTAAGAAAATTCTCTGTACTCTCGTGTCGTTCTACATACTAAAACATGCATATACTGTATTATTAATAGAAAAGTCTAAATTGTCTTTTGGAATGAACGTGAGTGTGAATGCTCGTTTATCTGTACTTTATGTAAAAGGCAATTGCCATAGATTTCATTTAACACTAAGTACAACAGTATGTGTCAATATTTCCTTAGCCTTCTTTGCATTCTGGGCAGGACTCAATACCAGTGCTGAAGGTAAAAGTCTCAAAAGTTCTTTTTATGATTGCTTTCATCTGCAAGTTCTAAGAGATTATGGAAAAAAGGAGACACTTTGCCAAAACTGCAATGCTCCTTCTTGCTTTTGAAGCAAGTCTTTGGCTTTGAGCCATACATCGTCTTCACAGAGAGAAGTCATTAACAAGATCATTATGCTGTGCGTATTGGGAATATTCCAGAGGCAGATTTTCACTGCTGTATAAGGTACAGCCATGAAGACAGGGGGTATTTTGAGGTCATCCGACAGCCTGGGGCTCTTCCCTATTTTCAGATGAACTAAACTACTATATATTTGAGGAGATTTTGAACAATCACCAAGATTACTCATGATGCTTGGCGTCTGAATTTCATCCATCCATCCACTATCAACACTGCTTATCCTGGTTCGGGTCATGGGATGCTGGAGCCTATCCTAGCTGACTTCAGGCAAATGGCGTACTACACCCTGAAATGTTTGACAGTCAGTCACAGGCCACTTATAGACATGAGCAACCATTCACACTCACATTCACACTGTCACTGATTTAGAACTGAACCCAAGCTGCATGCACCAAAGTCAAGCATGTGAACCACTACACCATTAGTGATCGCATCTGACTTTTTTTTTTTTTTAAATAGCAGGGGGACTTTTCAAAATCCATTGTTAAGCACAAGCATTTTCTTGCATCATTTTTTAGATGCAGAAAGTATTCATTTAAAAGAGAATACATTCAGTCAAGTCTTGCATCATGCTAAATTGCACATTATAATCTGCTGTGTTTCTCATTCCAGATACCAGACTCTACTCGTACTCTCCATTTTCTCTCCAGCCATGGGGGTATTTGTATCTGTGGGGTCCCTTTTCTCTGTGGTCCTCATTAGCAGGTAAGATCACTTACAGAAGAAGAAGTACAATCATTGGAAGTTGCAGACACAAACCTCAACAGGGAGGAAACATAATTTCCTGTCAAATAAATTTAATGTGGGGGAAAAACAGGAGAGCATACACTTTGAAGTGGCTTACCACATATGTGTGAACTAAGACTCCCACCACATTGACAATCAACTCCAGTCCTCAAACTTTGAACATTAATATTCCATTTACACATTCTTCATGCTGTTGATTTGATTTGTTCTGCACAGATAAATACACAGACACACCAGCACACATCTCATGGGAATGATGGGATATTTTGTGCAACATTTGTCTTTTATCAGGAATGAACCCTCTACTCTTCCTTCTCACTGTGTCTGAGCTCTGAAGATGAATGAGCATTCACGCATAGCTCATAGAAACAAAAAAGCGCAGCATCCAAAAACCAAAACAATGAATTATGTCAGGATGCTGAGGGATGTTAGTTTAAAAAAAAATCACCCTTTGAATGATTTTGACCTCTTGAAAAAGCACATTTTTAATTACAATTTTTTAAAATTACAATTCAAAGATCCTGGAGACCTAATCTGATATACAGGCCTTCAGCAAACCCATATTGGTGCTCAAGTCAGAGGACATTAGGAGTGGGACCCCAAGCTTACAATAAACAACAACCTGTTTGCTTTTTGCAAACTGCATGGACATAAAGGGTCACAGGAGTCACTCTTTCATCTATTATGACTATTCATCCATTTCTCAGCCCCTTATCCTCACAAGGGTCGGGGGAGCCTATCATAGCATTCTTCGGGCAGGAGGCGGGGTACACCCTTGGCAACATTTGGAACTAGGAAGTACATTAATGAAAAGTGACTAGCCTATGATCAGTGCCGTACATTAACAATATCACCATGAACAAACACACTTGCATGGTAAGTTTGAATGGAGTTTGAACGACTCAAACATTTTCAAGCTTTTTTATAATTATTTATAATTTATTTACAGCTGCTCCTTGTTCCTCAGTTTGCTTTTGATTGGCTACGTTCCTTTTTAAATAACAAATGATGCACTCGGGAGAAGTTAGCTTTCTTAACAAATGATATTTGGTTATCAATATTAAACATGTTTAATGTGTAAAATTGTCCGCCCTAACCCATTTCGGACCATATTATCGAGAAAAATTCTCTCTTAATAAAGCTCATACCAAAGAGCAATCTTATTGGACAATCTTATAAGGCCTAACTTAGTCTGGCGTTTGTCACACTTGGTTGCGAATGAGAAAAACTGGGACAAAAAGAGCCTTTTTTCGATCCCTGTCTTTTCTGTTACATGATTGATTGGAATTTAATACATTCCTACATAAATTGATCATAAAAAAGTCTGATATTCACTGAAATTACAAAAATAATCAGTACTGTACACACAAACTACTACCACATGAACAATTCTGTGTTTTAATGATTTTACAGAGCATAAAATGTAAATATTTATCGGACAGTGAGGAAAAAGTGAACCCTTGGATTTAATATCTGGTTGAACCTCCTTTGGCATCAATAACTTCAAACAAAAAATTTCCAGGAGCAACAGATCAGACATGCACAATGATCAGGATGGAATTTGAACAATTCCTCTTAAGAAAATGGTTGCAATTCAGCAAAATTCCTGGAATGTCTGGTGTGTCTCTCTTGAGGTCATTCCACAGCATCTCAATCAGGTTGAGATCAGAGCCCTGTAGAATCATGCTTGAAATCAGTTGACAAAAGAAATTAACATTGCCAAGAGAAATTATGCATAAAATATGGAAACACAGTTATAAATCGGTCTAGCCAGGATTAAAATAGCAATCCAAGTACAAGCAACCACCCCCCCAAGTGGCTAAGTAAAAAAAATAAAATAAACTGGTATCTTGAACCTTTTCAACTTCAGGTTTCAAAAGGACTCTTTCACGCCAGTTTGCCTGGTGCTGGTTAGCAGATCTGCCACACAGTTCTGAGGGTTAGGGTTCAAATCCTGGCCCCGCCTGTGTGGAGTTTGGATTTTTTCCGCGTGCCTATGTAGGTCTTCTCTGGGATTCCTCCCACATCCTCAAAACATCCTTGGTAGATTGATTGTGTATGAGATGTATGTATGCCTGTGTATGAGAATGGTTGGTTGTTGTTTTTTTTTTTTATATGTGCCCTGTGATTGGCTGGTGACCAGTTCAGGGTGTACCCCGCCTCTCAGAGGCTTGAATATAGCTGGGATTGGCTCCAGCAGGCCCATGACGGTCTGGAGGATAAACGGGAAAGAAAACGGGTGTATGAACTTTCACACCCCACACCCATCCAGAAGAACCACTGACCACTGGTGCACCTCTGAATTCTGTGTTGAACAAAACAGGATGTGAGATGCATTTTCCAACTATAAAAGTTCAACAGAGGGATGGGCCCAGACATTGTAGCCCCATCCTGCGTCAAAGTAATCACAGACCTTCTGGTTCCAGTTGGCACACCGATGGATCTCTGGAACTGTATGAAGTACCATCCTCTTTGAAATGCCTTCCCATAATCCTAGTCTCAAACAGACCTCCAATCTCAGGTCTGAATGACAACAGGCCGATTGCCCTGGCATCTGTGGTCTTTAAATCCTTTAAGCATGTCGTTCTATACGACCTTAACAGCGTCACGGGACCCCCATTTGATCGCCTGCAGTTTGTCTATCGATTTAAGCAAGTCTGTGGATGATACAGTCAACATGGGACTGCACTTCACCTAGAACAACCTTGACAGTGTGGGACCTTCTGGAGGATCCTGTTTGTGGACTTCAGGTCTGCATTCAACATCATCCCTAAAACTGTTCTTCTCCAAGCTTCTCCAGCTCACCTTCTGCCTGCCCTCTGTCAGTTACTTCACAAATTAATAATGGACAGAACACAGTAGGTGGGACTGTGGGACACCACCTAGTCTACACACATCATCAGAACTGGACTGCCACGAAGATGTATCCTCTCTCTGTGGCTGTTCTCTGTGTATAGCAATAGCTGCACCTACATACATCTGGCCGTCAAACTCGACCTTTAAGTGATTAGCCACATCAAAGACAGCGAGTAGTCTGTGTATTGACAGGAAGTGGAGTTGCTGGAATTGTGCTGCAGTTCACACAACCTGGAGCTGAACACATTCAAGACTGTAGAGATGAGCATAGACTTCAGGAATCATCCTCAAGCTGTCCAACTGCCCTGTGTCACCCATCAAAACCTTCAGGTTCCTGGGAATTATGTTCTCTCATGATATGAAGTGGGAGATTAACATCGACACCATCCTCAAAACCAGCTGAGGATGTACTTCCTGTGCCTGCTGAGGAAGAATGGCCAGCCACAGAAGCTGTTGAGGCAATTCTAAACAGCAGTCATTGAATCAGTCCTGTGTTCTTCCATCTGGTCTGGTTTAATGCTGTCAATAAAAATCGTCAGTACCGGACTAACTACCCTTGAGGATTTCCACGCTGCCAGAACTAAGACAAGGACATGCAAAATCCTCTTCAACCCTTCACATATTGGTCACCAACATCATTTCAGCTCCTTCCCTCAGGTTGGGGGTATCGATCAATGTAAAATAAAACACGCAGACATTCCAGCATCTTCAGTTGAGTGACTCTCTGTAGTGTGTTTTTATGTTTGTATGTCTCAAAAGTGGTGGCACAGTGGAGCATCTGATTAGATCATTGGCCTCATGGTTCTGAGGACTGGGATTCAAATCCCGGTCTCGCCTGTGTGGAGTTTGCATGTTCTCCTCATGCTTGTGTGGCTTTTCTCCATTCACTCTGGTTTCCTTCCACATCCCAAAAAATATGCATGAAAGGAGACTCTAAATTTCCCCTTGGTATGATTCTGAGTACGACTGTTGTCTATCTCTATGTGCCCTGTGATTGGGTGGCAACCATTTCAGGGTGTACCCCGCTTCCTGTCCAAAGATAGCCGGGATGTGTCCACAGAATATTTTGACAGTAGTACAATTGGAACATCCAAGTGCTCTTTAATCCATCTATCCATTATCTCCCACTTTTCAGGGTCAGGTCGTGGGCGAAGTAGCTTCAGCAGGGATACCCAGACTTCCCTTTCCCCAGCCACTTCTTCCAGGTCTTCCGGAGGGATCCCGGCATGTTCCCAAGTCAGCTGAGGGACATAGTCTCTCCAGCGTGTCCTGGGTCGTCCTCTGGGTCTCTTTCTGGTGGGACATGCCCCAAACACCTCACCAGGGAGGCGTCCAGAAGGCATCCAAATCGGAGAACCCAGCCACCTCATCTGGCTCCTCTCAATTCGGAGGAGTAGCGGCTCGACACTGAGCCCCTCCTAGATGACCGAGCTCTAAGGGAGAGCCCAGACACCCTACGGAGGAAACTCATTTCAGCCACTTGTATCCGGGATCT